>NC_089752.1:71735319-71752819 GCF_040412425.1 Macrobrachium rosenbergii
ACGTTGAAATAAGTATGTTGAATAATACAGTTTCCATGGTCCCTATAACTAATGTGTGCCACTGGCCATACCTTTTTCTGTTCTTATAACCTTGTATATATATATATATATATGTAGATATATATATATATATATATATACTTATGCATATATATATATATATATTATATATATATGTATATATATATGTATATATAACTATATATGTATATATATATATATATATATATATATATATATATATATATATATATATATATATATATATATATATATATATATATATATATATATATATATATATATATATATATATATATATACTATAATAACATATATGTGTATATGTATATATGTATATATATATGCTATATATATATATATATATATATATATATATATATACAGTATATATATATATACTGTATATATGTAACTACTCCTGAGTGACTTTTGAAAAAGTTGGTCAGCTATTGGTCCATTTTGGCTAGACACAGCATATAAGAAAAATGCTGAAATATTCGCATACCACAAGAGATACAGAAGCTCCTTGGTGATAAGACCACGGCGTAAAAGTGCGATTTCAGCAGAGTATTCTAGAAGAAGGTGAACCGGTTATAAAATCCGGTTTTGAAGAAAGCATTCAAGTGATGTACGTGTGTGTACGTGTACCTCGTGACGCCTTGAAGTACAGAGGGCGTGTCTTTGTCGAACATTGAACTTGGTGATGTCATGAGAGTGTGTTCGTATGTGCATTGCATAATGAATAAAATGGGAGTGATCAATGAAGGATTGGGCATTGCGATCTGTTATCGGTATAATTTAGCATGTGAACTGTGCAAACACACATGGAGACTGTTCCAGAGGATTTTTGTGAAGTGAGTACCACTCATAAACATTTTAGATCTTTTCTTCAGACTCTGGAAAAACTCTATCCACGTTGCAGTGAAATCTTGTGGCTATGCATTAGTATTTTGTGGTGGTTTTAATATGCTGTTCTTTTACAGAGTATTCCTCTCTCGCTTCCTTCGTTCCTCTTCAAGGAAGAGTGGTGACATTTTAAAATGACCTGATTCTGTTAATTTGACCCTATTATGATTTGAATGACTGATGAATTATTTTCTGTATTCCCTTAAGTAATTGAGTGTTTATGATTTTGACCTTGTTTCCTTAGAAGAATCTTGGTAGATATGTTGAATCATTCTTTTTCATTCTTCGTAATTTTGTAGAAGTCATTTTCGTTATTTTTTGTCAATAAAGGTTTAGTTTTGTACTTAGTATCTCATTCCAGTGGTCCTTAGGTTTTAGTTAGGAAGAATTATAACTTATGATGTCGACTCACGCTGCAGCTATCACACAATATCTCGGGAAAAGCGAGATACCAACCTTTACACACACACACACACACACATTTTACACACACATATATATATATATATATATATATATATATATATAATATATATATATTTACATATATATATAGATACAGTATATCTATATACATATATATATATATATATATATATATTTTTTTTTTCTGTGAATGTCTGAGGATACTTACTTGATTCTGGGTGGCAACAGATGAATGCAGGGAGTTCCTTTTATTTATTGCACATCTGACTCAATATTAGGACAATTCGTAGATGAAACAAGGAAATCTATGACTTAGGGCCTTCTTCACATGAGAAATTACATAACTCAGGGTTCTCTTAACTAATTATATTTACATAGAAACACAGAACAAAGAATGACAAATTACTGGGCAGAAGTAATGATAGGCCTACTAAAATAATGAATCCTACACAGAATAAATATTCTGTGTCGACAAAGTCTTCATAACGAAACATTGCAGTGGGGGTAGAAAGGGGCTGCATGGATAGAGCCACAGTCAGGGGGCCTATCTACAAAATATGTGTAGATCCTGTTACACTGTGACCCGAACTGAGTGAAGTCAAAAATTTATTTTCTCAGATATTGCCATGTTAGTCAAGCATTTACCATTTTCTTTAACAATTTGCATAAGCAGCTTGTTAAAAAACTGGTCCATGTTATTATTACTTTACTGGGATCCTTTCAGGTTTAGGGATTGGAATTATTATAGCTTTACGTCATTCATCTGGAAATAATTTTGAAATATAAATGATTATAAAACTCTAATAAGTATGACTTTGCCAAGGTGCTAAGTGGCAGATCATCTCTCAAAACAAATATTGTATCACCTCAGGAGCAGATTTATTGCTGTTCAGAGAGCATATTCAACTCTGACATATTAGAATTTTCTATCATGATATACTGTATATCTTCTATTGTCTCAAAATTTATTGTTATTAATTGTTATTTTCTTTGTCTGAGCGTTCATCTAAATTTTATCGCTACTTACATTTGCTAAATTTTCTCCCATTATATTACATATTTCTTTAGGATCAAGTGTTCTTTTCAATCTTTTGATATGGAAAGTCACAGGTGGATTTCCATTTTTTTGTGCAGGGAGTATTATTAGAGATCTGATATGTATTTCCTCCATGAAATGATTCTTCCTTGAATTACTTCTTTTTAAGTTTTGCAGATATTTTGTTGTATAGAAGTTTTGATGTATCAGTTTCTAGTAATAATATGGTCATTTTTTGTAAAGTTCCTTCTAAAATTGGTGATCTTTTATTTATTTTGTGACTTTGTCAAATTATCTAATTGTCTCCCTATTGAGTGTTTTATATTTATTAATTCTGTTAACTTATTGGACCACCATGGAACTTTGTGTTTTGTTGGATGGGGTTTTTGACTTTTGTATTGCTTTATCAGCAGCATTTTTAATGAAATCAACAAAAAAATTTATTAGTTACGTTATGGTCTTTTAAATCCAAATGGTGGGATATTTCTAGTATGCATTCATATCGCTCCTGATCTGCTTTGTAAATGTTATAGTGAGGATGTGTTTTCAGGATTATTTTGTAATAAGGAAATTAATATTGGGAAATGATCACTGGTGTGCAAGTCATCAACTATATTCCAATCTAATCTGTCAACTATACTTGCTGTACTTAGAATTAAGTCTACTGAGGAAAATGTTCCATGTGCTTTTGAAAAATATGTGCTAATTTCGTCATCATTTATAGAGCACATGTCGTTTGAATCCATGAACTCTTCTATTTTACTACCTGTTCTATTTGAGTTTGTACAATTATAGTCCCATATTGGGTTGTGAGCATTAAAATCACCTACTATCAATGTAGGTTCGTTGGTATTGTTAAGGAAATCTTTAAGTTTATCAATCTTGTAATTTTTATTAGATTGGTTGTATAAATTATAAATTATGTAATTATCATTTTTTATTCATATTTTAATACTTGATATTTGCAAGTCAGTAAAATTTACAGGTACTCAGTCATAGCATATTTTGTTATGTACATATATAGCAGTACCTAAATTTCCTTCTTCTTCTCTAGATGTAGATACTAAGGTATATTTACCTATTGTTGATATTGTTTTGTTGACATGTTGTAAACATAGTATTGTAATGATAGCTGGGAGAATATTAGTTAGGAATAACATAAATATAAGAGAGAGAAAAAGAAATTAGAAGAGAACCAGTGACATAGAGAGAGAGAGAATGACACTTCCTGTGCCATGATTAGTTAGTCAAAATATTGGCGTGAGTTTAATCTAAGTGCAATCATTAAAGAATGTTTAACCGTCCTACCTGTGAGCTGATCAACTTTCGCCGGAACTTAAAGATTTCCGGTGAAGTCATTAGTCCCACCTACGAAGGAGTTGATTAAGGCATTTAATCACACCCAAAGGGACGTCGTTAGATAATCTCCAACCACTTAGGACGGGACAGAAGCTATTGCCCACATTATTGATGGGATGGGCATTTCCTTTAAGAACCTTCAAAGCATTAAGTTTGAAGGTAGAGAGAAACAGATAGAAAAGAAGCAGATGAATGGCTGATAGAGATAGAGAAGCAGAGGTAAGTCATGAGCCTCACCAGTTGTGAGTTGAAAAGAAAGGAAGGGTCATACTTCGATTACGTATTTATACTACTTAGCATTTTATATTTGCTTGTATATGTACAGTGTTATTTTTTTACTAGTGTGTTAATGAAGTAGAAAACTACGCTGTTTCTTCCTAAGCCTCTGGGACTCAAACGTTACTACAACTAATAACATTACATTGGTGACAGCGGTATTGGATCCAGAGGAAGAGCGTAAAAAAAGTGCAGTGTGAAGGGCGAATTGACAAGCAGACCTCAAGGAATTTAATAACAAGCAGTGAAGCGAAACATAGCGTTGTGAAACAATCCTGTTACAATCGTCAACAATAAAAAACAGAACAGAAGTGAAGGAAGAATTATAAACATTACCGCTTAGAATACCCACAACTAAGAAATATTATTCCCCGAAGATTGAACTACGAGAACAACGCCTGTATGTTGGTAGCTATTGAAACACACCCAAACAGATTCTAAACACAATCTGTTAAAATGGATGAGTGCAATTCACATGTTCGACAAAACATTCCCGTTAGAGCTATCGACCCACACACAAAACAGATTTCTATATACAATCTGCTAAAATGGATGAGTGCATTTCACATGTATGACAAAACATTCCCATTAAAAATCAACATTACTGATGAAATCCAAGAAGACGAATCACTGATGGTCAGCGAGGCAAGAAAAGGGCAGTTTTAGTCAAGACACTGTGGATATAACATGCCTACAGCGAACTACAGTGTTGATTGCGAAAGGAAAGGTGAAAAAGTTCAGAGCAACAGTGGTAACAAGCAGCCGAAGTTAAACAGAATGACAACAGAAATAAGTAGGTTGGTTGGAAAGTTACTTTGATACCGCTCTGTCTGGTGTATAGAAGAATTTTTTGATGTTCTCTCTCCTAGAAGGTATAAAACTTTTATAATTCTCTCAAAGATTTTTATCCTGTTATATTTTTTGATGTTTGATAGATAGGAATCTTTAATAACATAACATTCTTTTGATAAAATACTTTTTTAGTACTGTTGTGTATTTGTGTATAAATTTTTTTATGATTTTTAGCATACTGGTAATATGCAGAATTTGTTTGACATATTGGTGAATGTTATTAGAAATAGACATTACAATTTAAGACCAACAACAGTTAGAAAGTCAAGTTTCAGTGCCAAGTTTATGAATATCATTAACTCAACAAAATACTAACACTAATAATTCAAATAGCAATACTAATAATACTAACACATTTCAATTTAGAACAATGGCCCAAAGCAGCTATCTGTTATGGAAGCCACATGATTCTGTGGAAGGTTGATCCAAATCCTGACAAAAATAGGCTGTTAGAATCTTATTATAGCCAGACAGTGGCTAGCTGATGCAGACAGTCGCATATCTACAGGGGAATAACAAATGAAAGAACTAAAATAACTAAGCCTTGCTTCTCGTTAGTTCAGAAAGAAGTGATGCACATTATGCACATAGAACTTTGAATTCAGTTAGATTCAACACAATAACCACATGCACTGAATTTAAACACATTTATTTATCAATCTGGAACCAGTAAGTCAAAGTGATGCATTGTATAATATTAATAAATTCCTTACCCAGCACTGTGATGGAGAATCCATAGCAAATCTTCACACAGATGTTGAAGAATCGATACACAAAGTGATAGAAGACTTAAGGAAAACAAACATCACCATAGGAAATAAGAATGATTTTGATGATGGAGAAGAAGATTTAGTTAGTTTAAGATATGTTTTGAATTACTTGTTATTTGGAACGGTGTATAACGCACTCGGAGAAAAAGAAAAGAAAGCTTGCAAGAAAGTTAAAATTTATCGTAAAAGTGATAGCCCTACAGCTTTAATATCAATGAGGCAAGAAATCCAGAAGAAAAAGATAGATTTTTCTGAGGAATTTGTAGAGATAACAGAAACACAAAATGAAAGGAAAGGCAGAAATACCCATGATTCATATAAAAGAAATAACAAGCATAATGATAATTCCAGACAAGTAGGGAATAGAAAAACTTCCTTTCAAAGGAAATATGCACAAAATACTAGAAAAATTGGAATCCAAACCAGAAAGGAGAGACAGAATCAATCGAGAATGGACCATTCCTCCGATCCATATAGATATCATAATGGTCAATATTCAAAAAACTGAAATAATTCAAAACCAGAGAATAATTCAGCTCAAGCTAGATCCAAAAGTAACGTGAAAATTGGAGTATACCAATCATTCACTAATGAATGCAGAAAGCCTAGAATCTGTACAGTTTGCAAAAACATCGGGCATTTAACTAAAAACTGTTTGTTCAACAATAAGGAAGCCAATAGAGAGGTTATAGAAATAAGTAGCAGTCGCCCAGATATAAATAAATCATCCAGTCAGTGACAATTAACCCCTTTACAGAGAAAAGAAAGTAAATCCCTTCAAGGTGATGAAAAAGAAAAAGGAGAAACAATGGGAAATGAAGGTTCATCAGCATTTTCCTATTTACACAGCAAAGAGGTAGTATTTTCCATGAAAGAAGAAGAAGAAATAAACAGAAAGGATCTGCCTATTGTAAAGATTCCAGTAAATGGAAAAACATGTACTGCACTCATTGATTCAGGTAATACTGTAAATATAGTAGATAAAATAACTTTAACCAGATATTTAGGCATTGCAGAAACTCAGACTCAGGGTCAAAGTAGAGTAATCAAAGGAATAGCAGGGAAACAGATTAAAAGTCTAGGGAAAGTGAACTTGGAAATAAGTATTTTGTCACAAATTTATTGAAAGTTTTCTAGTTTTAGAAGACAGATTTTTTCCGGCACAAGTAGTGTTCTCATTTAATTTAATGAGATGTGGAATAATATTGGATAGTAGTGAAGGAAAGATTAGCCTGAAACAGGATACTCAGAAGAGCGTATGTTTTACGCTTGACAAAGAAAAGTTTCACCCAAATCTGATCAATTTTCTGACACAGTTTCGACAAGCGAGGCAGACATACAGGAAAAGCAGATAAGTAACCAGATCAAGCATAATAAAATACAGTAAAAACAGATAAAAAAAAGAGGAATTCCCACAATTACAGAATACAGAATTGTTGAGACGTGCACATACAGATTATATATACTCAGATATAAATAATTACTCAGATATAAATAATTATGAAGACCAAAACACTGAATCTAACGAAAATCAAGGCGCCTATACTTATAACTATAGCAATGTAGTCATGAATGGTGAAAGTGAAGGAAAATTACTAAATGAAGTATTGCTCTTAGATAAAATAAATAAATCAGATATAAATGAGTATAATGAGTAACAGAAGAAACCGCTGGAAATGCAGAACTTTTGCTATTTTTCAGATATAGAGAAAGAAGAAATATGTTGTGTGCACATTGATGATAATAAAAGTACAAATTATACTCAATAGAGCAGTAACTTAGTATCCAAAATGTTTAACAAAATGTTGAGATCAAAAGGAGGATGTAAGGGAATAAGGATGTTCTATTCTTGAATGAAGAATTGCCGAATTTTTGTCGAATGGATAATTCCCTAGTTCACATGAATGGTGATAACTGCGAAGTTTATGTCCAAAACTATTCAGTTAATTCAGGTGTTAGAGAAATGTAATAGCTATAGGAGGAGATAATCTAACAAATGTTCTACAACATAGAATTTTGTTAGATGATGGAGCCAAGCCATTTTTTATTCCTAATTACAGATTACCAATAAGCCAGAGACCCATAGTTGACAATTTGATATAGGAAATGAAAAGAGATGGAGTAGTAATTCCTTCTAAATCTCCATATAATTCACCATTGTTACTTGTTCCAAAGAAGGGTGGTAGTTGGAGACTTGTAACAGATTACAGGAAGTTAAATTCTAACTCAGTTCCAGATAGAATGCCGATGCCGGTAATTCAGGAATATGTTAGCTGAATTAGGAGGGGCCAAAAATATTTTCGATCTTAGATTTGCTTAGTGGATATTGGCAAGTACCTCTAGATGAAGAATCGAAGCAATTCACAGCCTTCAGCACGCATAAAGCATTTACAGTTTGAAATGGTCGCATTTGAGCTCACATCAGCCCCATTAACATTTGTCAGATTAATGCTGCAAATTCTAGGAGATATACAAAATGTTACAGTATACTTGGACGATGTTATCATTTTAGCAAAGACTTAGAAAGTCACCTCAGAACGTTGAGAAAATGGTCCAAGAGAGATTAAGAATTACCGGGACTAAAAATAAAATAAAAAACATGTCAATTTCTGATGAAATCCTTAGAATATTTGGGTCATGTAATTAGTGAAGATGGACCGCGCATGCAGAAAGATAAAATAAAGGCAATGGTGCAGGTCCCACTAATTTGAAAGCATTAGAAGGTTCCTAGGTATGGTAGGTTATTATGAGACCTTTTACAAAGGTTTTGCTACTATAGCCAAACCTATGACGGATGTAACATTAAGAGAAGGATATTAATAATATGAATGGAAGGATGAAGACAAGAAGCAGCCTTTGAAACATAAAGAGCAAAATGACCAGAACCTGTTTTAGTCTACCCACATTTTCCAAAGACTTTTACTTAGTTTGTGATGCCTCCAAGTACAGGGCTAGAGCTGTCATTGTTGCAAAAGGCAAACACAGAATGAGGGCAGTATATTATGCTAGTAGAGTTTTAAATCCAGCAGAAAGAAACTATAGTACCACAGAAAGAGTGTTTAGCTTTGTATTGGGGTGTAAAGAAATTTAAACACATACTTTTAGGTCATAAGGTTAATGTGCTTACTGATCACAAACCCATTTGTGACTTATTTGAAAAGAGAGCCTTTACCAACAACATGAAGTTCAATAGGTGGGTCATTAGTGTATTAGAATTTGCTCCGGAATTCAGATATATTCCAGGGAAATTTAACACCTTGGCATATGCATTATCCAGATCAAGAAGAAACAGAAAAATGTATTACCACCAATACATTTTGTTTTAGTTGTCAAGTAGTAGATTTAGATCTAGAAAGAGTAAAAATGCAACAAGGAAAAGATGCAGAAATCAGACAAATATTAGGACAGTTAATACTAGATGAATCCTCAAAACCTGATTTTCAGGTTAATAAACGGATTGTATAAAGGCTAAGAGAGAAAGAATGTTGTTCTCACGACCGCCATCCCAAAAACGCTTATCAGAGACGTTTTAGAACTGCTACAACTCATATAAGTTAGCAGAACACCCAGGAATTAAAAAGAAAAGCAGAATCATAACCAGAAATTATTTTTTGCCAAACTGTAGTGAAGATGCCAAAAACTTTGTACAAAACTGTATAGTTTGTAATCAACACAAAGGTAACATAAATCTTAAAGCTCCATTTGAAAAATATCTATCAGAGTTAAATCCATTTCAGAAGTAGTAACTATGGACTTTAGGTCCATTTCCAAGAACTGTTTGATGAAATAAGCAAATATTAGTCTTCTTAGACTATCTAACCAGATATGTAGAAATCGTACCAGTAGAAACAGAGATCCAGCTACAGTAGCAAGAAATCTTAAATCTAGAATTATCACAAGGAATTCATGTCACCAAGTTCTTCTTTCACGATAATGTATACAGATTTACTAGTGATCTTTCAAAGAAAATATGTGAATTTTATTAAATAAGTGTCAAATAACCACGCTTATAAACAAGTTCTAATGGGGCAGTGGGGGCAGACTAATCGTAAAAAAAGGATCTCCTGAAAACTTTAGTGAGCCCACGGACAGAAGATTGGGACTTAGTAATAGAAGTCATACAGTTCACATTGAATAATACTGTAAATGAGACAATAGGAGAATCCCTACATTATTTGCTATATGGTTATCAGAAACGAATGCCTAACACATTATTAGACGATGCAACACCACCCAGACATACTTATAACTATGATGACTATGTTGCGACTATGTTGCATGGAAGACCGAACAATACTTACGAGACAATCATGAAAACAAGGGCAAAATTAAAGAGGTTCATAACACTCATGCCAAATATTATAATAAAAGTACCATTAAACCAGACATTACAGTGGGTACTCAAATTTATGTACAAAATCATGTTCTAGAAGGGCCAAATGTAAAGGTTTCTCCCAAGTTCACTGGACCATATAGAGTTGTAGAAGTGTTAAAATTAAACAAATATAGAGTAATTAAGGAAAGTGATCTAAAGGAAAAGTAGTTCACTGGAATCATATAAAAGTAGTAAAAACAGATCCATTGTCCACCAAAGTTATAGATAACATAAGACATGAAAATGCTGTAGATAATGTTGTAAACAAAATATATAATCATTCTAAAACTGTAAGTTAAATAATATTGTGTGTATATGTATATGTATATGTATATATATGACATATATATATATATATATATATATTATATATATATATATATATATATATATATATATATATATTATATATATATATATATATATATATATATATATATTTATATATATGCATATATATATATAATATATATATATATATATATATATATATATATATATATATATATATATATGTTTATATTGATGTTGGACTGAAAATATAAATAAATACAGTGTATGTAGTGAAAACTGCATATATAAAGAAAATTTGATAAGTTTATTCTTACAGATGCAAAAAATGCGGCTCATCATAGCATTAGTCATAATTGGGCTCATCTCTTCAGAGGTGGAGATAAGAAAGGGATCATTGTTAAAGAGACATGGAAAAGTCAAAATGATCAAAGACTTAGGAATCATTAGTATAGACATAACCACAGTGTTAGATTGTGAGAAAACATTAAATGCAATTCAAAGGGACATTAAATCAATCATGGAGAAGGGTGATAATAACTGTTATTCACTTGTTAGAAAAATTAAACACAGAAATAGAAAGTACAGTGAGCAAAAGATCAAAGAGATCCCTCTTACCCTTCATTGGAACTACTTTCAACACATTGTTTGGAGTTGCTACCGAAGCAAACGTAGAACAGGAAAAAGAAAGAATAGACAGACTGGAAAAATGGGCAGCAGCAAGAGAGACAGTGATAAATGCAGTGATTACTCACAATCAAATGCCAAGAACAAATGAAAAAACTCGAAAATTTTCATAAATCAAGTCAATCAGAATGTAACAAAAGAACTGAATAAGTTGGAAAACATACAGTTTTTAAATACATTTGCTCTAGAAAGTGAAGTGATATTACAGGAACATAAAAACACATTAAATGCCATTTTGCTTGCTTATAAGAGTATTTTGAGCCCAACACTAATCACTCCTGAAGAATTAAAAGACATTCTTAAGTTTTGCATCATAAAAAAACACTTTCAGCCACTTGTGGAAGATGTATTCATGTACTACAATTTAATAAGTGCCAAAGTGCTTTATGATAAAATTATTTTAGTTGTACCTCAATACTAGGCCCACAAACACATTCATCTCTGTGTACGCATTTCCTGTTGTTAATAATCAAATAATCATTCAAAGGGAACAATCCAGGCATTTTGCATTAGAAGAACATGCTCTATTGTCACTCTTCACTGATAAACAATTTAATGAGTGTATTCTGTTAAAAGAACAGGAATATATATGTAATTTTGATAACCTACATAAGAATGCTAATGCTTATCTCTCTATATTCAAGGAATTGTGTTAAACCAGAAACCAAAGAAAAGATGTATGTACCACAAACTATATTAAACCTTTTGGGCTTACTTATAATTGATCAAGAAATCTTTGTATTTACACTAGATACTGTCATAGCTAAAATTAAATGTCACAGCTTGGCACAGAAATAAAGTTAAAATGTTAAGAGCTTTTACAACATCATGTCCCAGTTAGTGATAACCAAACCCATCTTTTCACAACATATAAATTCAACAAACATGTGCCATATAAGAATTACTCATATAAAATAGATCAATTTAAGTTGTATCAGTTCGAATTAAGGAAGCTTGAAAATTTTAACTATGTTGATGAATATTTCTACTATAAAAAAACTGTAATAACTGTTATTTTGTTTATCTGGTAGTGAGAAAATCTTATTATCAGAAAAAAAGGGACATTGACAGAACTCAATATAATAACAACAAAATGACAATTGATGTTGCATTATTTGTTACCTGTGAGAAGTAATTTCATATGTTTGTTGTTCATATGTTCATTTAATATACCGTATGAATTAATATAATTTGATATGTTTTGATATTTTTGATATGATTGTTTTTGAGAATGTATTAATGAACTTTTGTTTTTCCTCCACAATTGGAGAAACAATTTTATCATGTCCATTGTTCCATTTATTATGATTAATTATTATTGTTGTATCCATTTTATTATGTTTAATTAAACATTGAAGACTGTGTTTGGTAGGTGACTGAGTGATGCAATGATAGCTGGGAGAATATTAGTTAGGAATAGTTGTAAATGAAAGAGAAAGAATGAAAAATAATGGAACGAGAGAGAGAGAGAGAGAGAGAGAGAGAGAGAGAGAGAGAGAGAGAGAGTAATAATACTTCCTGTGCCGTGATTAGTTAGTCAAAACATTGGCGTGAGTTTAATCTAAGAACAATCATCAAAGAATGTTTAACGGTCCTACCTGTGAGCTGACCTTTCAGCTTTCGCCGGAACTTAAAGACTTCCGGTGACGTCATTAGTTCCACCATGAAGCAAGTTTGAAGGGAGGAAGCAGATAGAAAAGAAACAGATAGATAGCAGATTGAAGATAGAGAAGCAGAGGAGTGAAGTCGTGAGCCTCACCAGTTGTGGGTTGAGAAGAAAGCAAGGCTCATACTTCGATTCTTATTCGTATTACTTGACTTGTATTTTTACAGTGTTATTTTTACTAATGTGTTAATGAAGTAAGAAAACGACACTGTGTCTTCTATACTCCTGGGACTCAAACGTTACTATAACAATGAAGCCAGAAACGATAAACAACTATAAAAGAAATAAAGTAAGGAACATCATAACATTTGAAGGTGGTAAAAGCATTTAAAATGGTGACTACGTATTACACATCACTGGTTCATATTCCATAGTAATCATTTATTATTTCTCCCAAATGTAACCTGGTCTGTAGACCGTTTTACGACCATTTGTATATAATTATTGAGAAAGTATAACGTTAGTGTGTTCAAGTGTTATTTTCTTTTTGTGGATCAATTTGCATTTTTCTAAAATCCTATTTACAGCCTTATTTGTTTTTCTTTATAAGACATTTATGTGTCCAGTGCACATACAGCCCTTTTCGTGAGTGTCTAAACCAGTAGTTTCTTTATTTCTGTATCTTATAAAATTTCGTATAGTGTTTGATAAACTACCCTTTGTTAAGCTTTTGTTTTCGTTGCACAGTTCAATGAAACATTCATTACATCCGCATGTGTTTTTATGTGTCGTTTATTTGTTTACTCTTGCTGCTACTATTGTGGTGATGGAGTAATCTCTTCTCCCATCACATGATCATTCTTGTCAATGGTTTGTCCACTCTACTAGTTCTTATATTCTGAATTGTCTATTTCCATTGGTTTTAATATTACTTTAGGAGACAAAGGTATATTCTTATCATTTTTTTGTTTTGTGTTCTTTCTTCGGGTCTCCTGCCTTTATTTTAATGGATGTATCTCTAATAATAGTTGGTTTTTTGTTGGTCTTCGGTGGAGCTCTCTCTAAAGGCCTCGTTTTTTCTTTAGTTTCTAATTCATCATAACTATCTTCCAATATTTCTGTGGTGCTTGTATTATCTTCTAGTGTTTCCATTTCTCTTAACACCTTAAATGAATCTGAACAAATATTTGTATACATTTCTTGGTTTTTTGCTATATTAGTTTCTTCTTGCAAAGTGATTATTTTCTTTGAGACTCATCTATCTGGGTTTTGTTACTCTCTCTTATCTATTTCCATTTTTGTTTCATTGTTTGATCTTGTTACAGTAGAAAACATTCGTTTCCTTGCAGGATCATGCATTTCTCTAACACAATTCTAATTTGTCCTCTTTTATAGGCATTCCTGTCCTTTCTGAAGTAATTTTAATTCACCCAGTTAACGCATTTCAGTTCACCACACCTCCGCAGTGTGGTATGTTTGTCAGATCCACAATATGCACATATTACAGCAATTTTTCTTTGTATGTCCATACATACACTATAGTTTTGCAGCACTGTAGTGGTTTGGGACATACCGTCTCAGTTCTCTACTCTGGACCATGGTTTTTTAATTTTCAAAGGGTAATTTATGGCCTTCAAATTTTATCCTTGCTGTTCTCAGTGTTTTTCCGTTACTTCGTCTACTGGTATATTTGTATATTTAGCAGTCTTGGCAGCATTGTTGTATCTTTTTTAAGGAATCAGCAATAAATTTTTCTATTGGTTTCTTCATCATTATCAGGAGTACTATGGTACCCTGTGCACTGTTCATATTGTCATGTTTTTACATATACCTTTATATTGTCAATATTTTTATAGTTGAGCAGTTTTTCTGATTGAATTTTTGTTTGTGGTTTCTATCAACCACACCTGATCTTTATGTGTCTGAATGAATTTCAATAGTTGAATGTTAATTCAACGGAAGTTTCTAATTTCAATGCCGATATTTGCTTCTGCCAGTTTCTAAGGTCAGGAATCGCTGACCAACTTCCACTTCCAAGAGAGTCAGAAGTGAGTCAAGGTTGGGTCAAGATATCTGAATTTTTGGTTTTGATTTTTATTGGAGCATAGGACTCCATTTTTAATTACATTAATGATGGACTTTGGGGTTGTCAGAGGAGGTTCCAGCGGTTGTCAACTGTGCTGCGAGTCCCCTCATATCAAGGGCCCAGGGGTATTGAATCTTTAAAACCACTAAGCATAAGGTGGGATAAAGAAAAAAAACCTGAAAACCTTAAAAGATATCGTCAGCCTTTCCTTAGGGTTTATTCCTCCACCAATGGCACAAGTGAGAACTGACTCCCAAACGTCCGCTCCTACCCTGCCCCACAGGGATGGCACAACATGATTAAATTATGGCCCAAGTGCGCCGACCCGCCCCACTACAGGACTGACAATATCACTGGAATACAATCGGCCCACCCTAATCATGTTTATGGGCAGGCCGGGATAGAATGCCGAGTCCTATTCCCCAGGGCAGACCCCTGGAATCTGTGGTCCAGCCCTAAAGAATAGTTCCGCCTGATATGTATCTCTCGAGTCCGAACATTTATCGGGCAGTTGATGGTCCTACAGTTTCCACTATTTCAACTTCAGATATGACCAATCCAGTTGTGATATCTTTTTCCTATTATCAGGTCCAATAAATTTTAGCAAAAACAGAAAATTCCGCAGAATTAATTCAAGGAATTCAGAATGGTATATGGGACTCCTGGACTCAAGCCAGGAACAGATTCCTGGGTTTCAGAGCCCTCACCACGTCAGGTAGTCCCCATATCGAGGGTAAGCTCACGGAGATACAGAGGTGTTAGGGAAGACTGGGTGTTTAACTGTGGAACTAGTTTCATGAAGAGTGATTCTAAGATTGCTAAATATTGTTCGTTAGGCGTTTGGCCTATAATTTTAATATCTTTGTAATTTATGTTAGATTTACATTTCTTTGTATACTCATGCCATGGAAATTCAGGAAATGTCAATTTGACACCTGTTCTATAGCTAACGCCTCGATGAGATTCCAATCTCTTTGAGTAACCTCCGTGTGAGCCGACGTACTTTGAATTTACATCTGGGGGCAATTAAATGAATATACGACTCCTGAGGTCATTAGTGGATCGAGTTTCTCTTTATGTTTAAATAGCGATCTAATATTCATTGGTTGCAGGGGGTATTAGCTTTAATTCAGTACGGAGGTAAATTTCTCGACTAACAACTTAAATTTGGTAGAAATTTTGGTCATGAATAAATGGGACACTTGCATATAAACGTAATTTGGTACTGTTGAAATTGTTTTCAATTTTGGGATGGAAGATATTGCTTAAAATTTTGCAAAGAGTGTTTATAAAAAGTTTGGACGGAAAGCAATTGTCAGTGAAATATTGGTGGACACAGGTTATTTCACTGTGAAAAGATCAATCAGATGCTATGTTAAAGAAGCCCTATGAAAGAGCGTAGACACAGAGCTTGGTTTAAAAATCATAAGCAGTTACTATAAAAATATGAGCCCAGGCCATTAAAAGAAGTTTTCTTTCTAAAACCGTGGTATTAAAAATGAAATTTTTGCTGCAATTGAATCAAAAGCTAATACCATGCAACCCAATGATTATTAGATCGCTATTTAAACGCCAAAAGAACTCGATCCCGCAATATTTTCAGAAATCGCTATGTCAATTTGTGGCCTAGATGTAATCTTAGGAGTACATTACAGAAGGCCTCAGTGAATTGGGACTCTCATCGGGCGTTAGCTATAAGACAGTGTCAAACTGATATTTCCTGAATTTTTCATGTAATACCTAATTTTAAATGCTAAATTCTTTATACAAAAGATTTAAATTACAGGCCAACTCTGATAACAATATTTAAAGCAATCTTAAGTCCTCTTCATTAAACAATAGTTCTACAGTTAAACACCAGTCTTCCTCAACACCTCTGTATCTCGTGAATAGAATCAACTGAACCCGGCCCGAATTGTCAGTTTGTCACGGTCTGTGCCTTCAACACTTATGGTAGTCACTCTTCCTATCCTTTGTACTTGTCATTCATATGTTTGTATATATATATATATTTTTTTAACTGTTAATTTTTAGTCGATTTCGTTATTTTAGGTTTTATCTTCCTTTTCATAACTGGAGAATGGGACTTTTGTCTTGAAACGTTGCTGCAATAATAAAATTACTTTGAAAGGAATGAAGGACTGAACCTTCAAACTATTTAACGGTTGTTTTTATGGATCAAATGTTTGTCGGTTGTTCCCTTGTTGAGGATGTCCGCTCCTCACCCGGTGGTGCTTGATTTTGTGTTTTGTAGTTGACATTTGCTGCTTTCGTCGGCAGAACGTTCGTCAAGTTTGGGTAGCCATCGAGTCAGGGCCTGGACAGCATAGCAGCATGGACTTGTTTAATAGCAGGTAGGTTTTACCTGTTGTCTTCGACTGTTTTCGATGAGGAGAACTTCAGCCAAGTTATCGATGATGAGTTGGTGGCTCAACCTTAGTTACCAGTGGAGAGGACACATCCCTCTGAGACAGCAGTGTGGCTGTTACATCGATTCTGTTGTGATCATGTGTGTTTCGTGGAGATATTCCTGTTTGCTGCCATACGGTGGTTTCGATGGTCTCACGGCAGTAGTTTGATGGTCGTCTCCGTGACCTTTGATGCTGGTCATGACAAGTCTAGGTGGATGTTCAGTTTTTGTACTGTATGAGGATTGTGATTATTATTATATTGGCATTATTCGTGATACTTTTAATTGTTGTGATTATTACTGAATTGATATTTCCTGCTTTGATTTTCCAGATATTTGTTTATGACTATAAATGTTGTTCACTTTTATTTAATATTTTGTTGCTTTTCACTTTGA
>NC_089752.1:71757819-71760319 GCF_040412425.1 Macrobrachium rosenbergii
TATTTTATTAGTTCTACGGTGTGCAATGCATGAGTCCTTTTATAATTTCTGCATATCTTGTAAATAAATACACCATATTGTTGTGTGTTTTCTATCTGTATGCTATACCCTGCTTTACAATCGTTGGTGCGGAACGGTTTTATCAAGCATTGAAAAGAACCTGACAATTCGAGTCCGAATTGTAATAACAATGAATTAAAATTAGAAGAGTAAATAGGCACATTCAAGTAGTCAAACATTCCCTCATGTCACATAAGGATAGGAACATTCTCGTTTTTATAAATTTTTTTCTTGTTCGCTTTAGAAACCGGGACAATTATTGTTACACACTACAGGATAGTGCGTAAAAGTAAAAGAGAGCACGTACAACGTAAAAGAAACACAATTTGGTGGATAATAAATAAGAACAATAAAAAAATTAATAGCTTAATGGCAATCCAACATTTTTACTATAGAGCAGTCCTGAACCACTAACTTTGAGTTTAACACACCAAAAAAATTGGAGTACCAAAAATGAAAATAAATTACTCAAGGTGATACAATATTTTCACAATTAACCAAGCAGTAAATTATTAACATCCACCATTTTTTGTGAAAACTGTCTTTTATCTTTTTAAAAATATATCTTTCTCTCTTTTTTTTATTACCCATCCTTTCACTCTCTGCCCCATTGTGTTTTATAATAACAAAAGAGCTGTTGACTGGTAGATGGCTGGGGGTGCTATGAGGTAGCCTAACATTTTACATTTCCAAATGCCATTAACTTAGCTGGACGTTAAAATGGGAGTCCATAAAAAATATGTTGCATTCATTCATTATTCAGGATAAGAAATCTTCTTGGGTGTTGTTCCACTTGGATTGTGCTGAATGCTGATATCTAATTCTTGCAACAGCAGGAACCCATTTAGTAAATGCGTTATCTTTTCACATCTAATCAAGGAAAACAGGGGGCTTATGATCTGTGCAGATCTCAGCAGAGGATTTATTATTTTGAATTCAGGTAGCAAAATGTTCAGCTGCAAAATTAATGTTACCATTTCCTTTTCTACATTAGTTTAATCATAATAAAGTTTATGGTCACCTTTTTGCAATAAAATGGTGCCAAACCCTGAATAATAGCTCCTTTAAAATTGGGTGCTTTAAGTACAAATGACATGCTTAACAATTTCTTCAGTGCCTCGAATGCCTGCTAGCACCAAGTGGCCACAAATATTTGTGGATCTTCTTACACAGGTCTGTCAAAATTTAAGGTAATTCCCTGTTATACTCAAGAAGCAATGCAGAGTACAGCCTGTCTGAGGGATTGGAAATTACAGGATACTTTCAACCCAGACCTGGCTGGGTGGGACAATGTCTTCCCATGACAAACTTCCTCTATGCACTCTCCCAGGTATCAATGAAGATTATGATGCCATCTAAAGTAGTCATAATCCCATCCATCCCTTGCACAAGGCAAGTGGTCATTTGTTGGAAAGTTCCTTGGGCATTCAAACAGTTCTAGTGGAGTCAAAAAAAGATATTTCGCCGATCATATCCATAAGGGGAATACACCAATAGCACAGCCTTTGAGCATATAAAGTATGGTGCATTTCCAATGGTGTTGCTGCAGCTGTCGATCCTAGCCAGGGAAAGGAATCTGATTTTACGATGATTAGACTTATGATAATTCGATTATATGATGGGGTTAGCAATTTGCTCGATCGACAATATTTTGAAAATATGTATTTTTAAATTTTCGCTGGTGACACGGCAGACAACAACATACAATCAGGCAGCATACGATTGTATGCGTCGTTGGCCTGAGAGGCTGGAATAGGTACATTAATTCAATGAGCTGACCTCACTTGCTCGCGGTCGGAAGTTAAAATAGGTCAGTGTTCGTTTGCAATTTTTGTCGTTTGTAAATACAGGTAGTGCACGAAAGGACGAGCACTGTCTTCACGATACTTCGGGTTCACGATGGAGTTAGCAATTTATACGGTATGACAATATTTAGAAAATATTTTTAAATTTCTCGAAGGGCACAGGCAACAGCGCATACTCACAGTTGCCATGAGAATCAGGCAACAAGAGAGACCAACTTGCAATAGACCAACTTCTTTTCTCCATCTCTTTATTCCATCTTCTAGTTAAAAAAGTAAGAGAATGATAAAGTGTTATTAGTAACCTTATAATCTTGTGAAATGCGTACAAACTACAAACAACCAAACGACTCTGTTGTTTTGCTAATAACCGATTGGATAACAACTGTTTTTATATATTTCAACAATATCGCACGGTTAAACAATTGGTAAATGAGTTATGTTAAAAATGACGTTAGTACTGATATGTTTTTACACTACCCTTATCCGCTATGGAGAAAGATCGGCAAGGAAATATACTGCTACAGTAAATTTAAAGCTGAAAGTTGTGATGAAGCTGAGAAAAGAAATGTTCAAGCTGCTAATGACTATAAATTATCGTGCACTGGCAACATGGATGAAAGTCGACAGCAAATAAA
>NC_089752.1:71765319-71785319 GCF_040412425.1 Macrobrachium rosenbergii
ATGGGGATCACCTCTAGGCCCCACGTTTTCCAACATTTCATGTGCAACCCTGGAGGAGCGCATGTTGAAAATTGCCTATATAGCTTTTATCCTCTTGTATATAAACGGTTTGTCGATGACACCTTCGTTTCTTTTCAAATCAGCTTTTCATGCTGATCAGTTCCTCGTACATTAACGAAGTACATCCTAATATTAAGTTTACATTAGAAAAGAGGACAATAATCAATTACCATTCTTGGATGTTTTGGTGTTCCGACATAATGACAGTTTTAACACTTCCGTTTTTAGAAAAAGACTTTTTACTGGTCTGGGTTCAAACTTTTATAGCGCTTGTTTTTATTATTTTAAACTAAATTCAATTTTTACTCTCCTCCACCGGCTTATACTCTAACCTCTTCTTGGGACTCTTATCATAGAGAAATAATTTTCTTGCACAAATATTTTACTGATAATTGGTTTCCATCTCATTTTTCTTTAAACATTGCAAGAATTTCTTAAATAAGAAACTATCTCACTGGCTGTTATAAGTACAGTACCACGGAAGAAACTCTATGCAGCTATCCCATACGTCCTAGACGATAAATTTAGAATTAATCTGAAGTCTGCAATAGAAAAAACATTTTAACATGTTGCAAGTCATTTTAATACCAAAAATCCACTTACAATAGGTCCCTTTTTAAATTTAAGGATAGAATCTGCCCAATAATGCAATAATCAGTCGTATATAAATATACTTGCCCCAGATGTAATTTGGGACTTTACGATGGGATCAAACTAAACGATTGCTGAGGGTCAGAGCAGATTCACATAAAGGTGTTAGTCACGTACTGGTTGCAGATTGTCCAATCCAGAATTTTCTAATATCAGAAATCATTCAAATATATGTAATACAAGTATTGATTATTCTGACTTCTCTGTTTGGGCCAAACAAGTCATCCACACGAACTGCTAATTTGAATCAAGTATTCATAAACAGCTAGTTCTAAGGAACGGCAGTTTTCCGTCCTTTTCCGTTCCTAGATGTACTGATCATAAGAAAACAGAACAGGTATGCATTTACAGTATATAGAAAACCCACCTTCGCTGTCTCCTGGCATTCATTTCTTAAGCTACCACGACGTCTCCGTAAAAATCATGGTAGGTGCAACTTAGTCCTCAGAGGACTTAGGATATGTTCAAATGAGTACCTGGATAAAGAATTTAACACGATCCGCCAACACCTTAACGTAACTGCTATATCCACCACACATTATCGAGAGGGCTATTAACAAAAAGGAATAAAATATACTATAAAGGTCCCACTCACAACAGACAAATAGATTTCAACAACAAAATAAAGCTTCAGACGATGAAAACATCCAAAAGGCTTCCGGAGCAACTCATGCCTAATGTATGTATATATATATGTATATATGTATGTATGTATATATATATGTATGTATATATATATATATATATATATATATATATATATATATATATATATATATATATATATATATATATATATATATATATGTATATATATATATATATATATATATATATATATATATATATATATATATATATATATATATACACACACACATTATATATATATATATATATATATATATATATATATATATATATATAATATACTATATATATATATATATATATATATATTTGTACATGAAAGAGACCCTGCTGCAGACTTGTTATCACCCTTTCTAGAACTCTCTCATCCTCCCATCAAACATGCAGAGGATTTCATACAAAAATTTAATAGTTTAAACATTCCTCAAACATCATCAAATTGCTCAGCCTAGACGCCGAGTCATTATTTACTAAAGTCCCGATTGCCAACGTGTTGTCTTTCTTAGAGAGGAAGTTACAACCATATGAAGACCATTTTCCTCTTGGCGTAGATAAAACTTTAAAACTTATCAACCTCTGTGTAACTAACAACGTGTTTTCTTTCAATGGTAATTTTTACAAACAAAAATTTGGCTGTAGCATGGGAAGTCCCCTATCACCCCTTCTAGCAAACTTGTACATGGAATATTTCGAAACAGACTTTTTGTCGTCTATCAAACCCCCTTAATATGATCTGGCTTAGATACGTAGATGATATCTTTACTTTCTGGGACAATAGCTGGGGGACTTTAATGAATTTTTTAATAGGCTAAATTCGCTAGTTCGACCATAAATCTAAAACGGAATGGGAAAAGGACGGAAACTGCCAATCCTAGATGTACTGATCATAAGAAAACAGAACAGGTATGCATTTA
The DNA here is from genome assembly GCF_040412425.1 of Macrobrachium rosenbergii. Classification (NCBI taxonomy): domain Eukaryota; kingdom Metazoa; phylum Arthropoda; class Malacostraca; order Decapoda; family Palaemonidae; genus Macrobrachium; species Macrobrachium rosenbergii. The sequence continues at coordinate 71,767,596 of NC_089752.1, forward strand.
CAGTATATAGAAAACCCACCTTCGCTGTCTCCTACATTTATTTCTTAAGCTACCACGACGCCTCCGTAAAAATCATGGTAGGGTGCAACTTATTCCTCAGAGGACTTAGGATATGTTCAAATGAGTACCTGGATAAAGAATTTAACACGATCCGCCAACACCTAACGCAACTGCTCTATCCACCACACATTATCGAGAGGGCTATTAACAAAGTGAATAAAATATACTATAGAGGTCCCACTCACAACAGACAAATAGATTTCAACAACAAAATAAAGCTTCCATAACAATGAAAACATCCAAAAGGCTACCAACAACTCAGGTCTAACAACTTTTCATTTTCCATTATCCCAAATCCAGGAGTTCGCCATTAACGATACTTAAATAACAAAAGGGAAGAAGCGGACTTTACAAGATACCATGTAGCAAATCAGGACATCTAATACGTGAGGTGAGACAGGTAGATCGCTCGCAAAGAATAACAGAGCACAAAAAGATCAGTACATTACGCTCGGAGAGTTCGGGAATTTTCCTACATATCAGAAATACAGGCATGTCATTAACTGGAGGCGGAGTTGGTTTTCAAAAGTAGCTGTCCGCATAAAAGAAAGATGCTGGAATCTACTATCATCAATCAAACCAACAATATGAACCTGTCAGGAGGACATTGGAAATCGGACAACATCGACACCTTAATCCTCAAACCCCTCCTGAAGAAGATGACCCAAGAAACGCGACTGCCAGATCCATCGCCAAACGGGAGCTAATGAGGCCAAAAACCACTAGGAATTTGGTCATTCTCCTCCTCCTTAAGAAACGCCACCTCCATAACATCGAGGCCTAAGGCCACACCTTTATGTTTTTGTATATATACCATTGTAAATTTCTCCACCTGTCCATATTCTACCAGTGAACAGGGGCACAGAAGCAAGTGCCCAAATATATGGTTTCAACGTTTAAATAGTGTTTTATGGGCCTTCTTATATTCATATATATATATATATATATATATATATATATATATATATATATATATATATATATATATATATATATATATATATATATTTATATATATATATATATATATATATATATATATATATATATATATATATATATATATATATATATATATATATAATATATAGATATATGTATACAGATAGATAGATAGATTGATATATATATATAGATATAGATAGATACATTATATATATATTATATATATATATATATATATATATATATATATATATATATATATATATATAATTTGTTGAATTCTATGGCTTTTTGATTGTTGATCAACTTCTTATTAATTTGACAATTTCTGAATTTTCTACATTTTTCCAAATTTAGTTGATGGACAAAAAAAACCATGAATAACTTTGTTCCATTTACTGAGAAACACAACATCACAGCTGTTCCGTCACTCTTCGTGACCTCTTCAAGGTCTATTATCTGGACATAGCATCCTGTTGTTTTGTTAGTGTGCAGAATACTTAGCATCCAAAAGAATAATACCATAAATCACATTACAGTAACAAAATTACAATATAAACAATTTAAATTTATTTACAGTTATAAAATTACAATACAATAAAATTTATAATACAGTACAAGCATAATTTACTTTATGAAAAATGAAAACATAAACCACACATTCTGGTAATGATGGCAACAAACAAAACAGAAAAAGAAATACAAGTATACGGATTATGGGGTTACGTGTACAATATAAATAAGGTTTGTCCAAGCACTCTCAAGCCCAACACAGACAAAGCTGAGGCAGGTATCCCTGGAGAACATCAGGCAGAAAAAGCAATAACAGTATTGGATGGAGAGCCAACTACTGAAGAAGCAAAGTTCACCTAGGGAACAGTACTTTTGGCCAAAGCCAGATTACTATAGAAAAGCATACAAGGAGGCGTCTCCAGGAATGTCAATGAAAGTTGCAATACTTTCAACAGTTCTTAAGTTTTCTGGGAGATGCCTTAGAACCATTTTTGCAGGAAAAAGAGAAGCAGGAACCAAAGCAGAAGTTATTTGGGTTACAGATACCACCATCACACCAAAACAAGACAAAGTTGGCGAGTGTTCATGTCTATTGCCATGTGGATCACGGTTACCATCACCAGACTAAGCAAGGGGAGAATGGCAGATACCAACAGCAGGAGCAAGGGTCAATGCTGGTGAAAATCTGGAAAGAGAAAGGGAGAATAGCAGTTTATTGCCCATGAAAGACACCAACAGTGCTTTTTGCATCTTTTACTCCTACCCTTCTACTTGGCAGGAGACAGCAAGAGATTCTCACCCACATTCAGAGATCCTGGAAATTCCTAAACTCGGCGGAAAAAATACTAGTGATGAAGGTCAACATCAAAAGAGGATTTGAACATAACTAAAACTCGATACTGTACTCAATGTTGTTCATTCTTACAAAGAGTAAAAGACTCAGACAAGTCAAAGACATTAACCATTCAAACCAAAGAATACTTGGAGCTTCAACAACAGCCAAGGTGTACAAGCAAAGCAAGATGTGCACATAGGAAGGCAGAAAAAAAAGGGCCCTATTAATTAATCAAATGGGTGGGTACCAAACACCTGGTCCTAATTAAGTACCTTGTCACCAACTCCAGCATGATTTTTTGCTGAAGGTAAGTCATAAAACAGACAAAAGTCTGTATTCTCACACAAAAAGTCTGTATTCTCATACAAAGAGTTCCAACATTATGTCAGAATTTTAAACCTCTGATACTCCAACAGAAAAATTAATTATATGTAGTATTTTGAAGTCAGGCACAACTGGAATGGTGTTTAGTGGGTGTTATGAGATGCCTTAACCACATCTCCAGCATAAGTAATGGCAGTTCAAAAGGAATCAAAACTAAAATCACTTCCAAATATAACTTTTTTTCATTTTTAAAAATGTTCATAAGCAAAAAAATTTTCAACTTCACAGATTCATTCTGAATTTATAATTTTGTTACTTGTAATTTCTAAGGACAATTAAGTCTCAAAATAAGACTAAAACCAGTACTATACACCAAAAAACAGTGTTTTACCAGTAATGTGTTTTGGGCCCCACGAAATCTCAAAGGGTTACTGGAGTTGAGCCTCTTAAAGAGGGATGTTACCACATATCAAGTTCATGTCTGCTATTTTTTCACCCAATTATTACCTTCTCTTTCCAAATGGCTGTCTGCTTTTTCAACTTTGCCTTGTTTTATTTTATGACCTTTATTTAAAAACTAATCCTTGATCAGATATATGAGAGCCTAAGAATGTGTTAAGGGTCTGGATAATACTCTAACAAAAATATCAGTGAATAACACCAGCAAGGTTAGTTGGTATTCATTTAAAAGGTTTTACTGCACTGTTCTGCATCCACTTTCCATTTTCTGTGTGAAACTCATTTATCAGTAGTTCAATCATTTCACTTTCAAGCATATTTACTCAAAACTGAAGAATACTAAATTCTTGTTCCTTGATGTGGCTCATGGTGCTGAAAAGCAACTAAACACACTGAATACATAGCCTAATATCCAAAATGATTATGAAGAGCATGACCTTACAGGAAAAACTTACCAATTAGTTATAATAAACGAAATTTACTGGAAATATTTAATACTGTACCTTGAATTATACATAGTACAGTTTAGAGAAAATTTCATTTCCAAATTCAACTTGACATGCACCGGCCAAAACAGCATCTGAAGGTGCATCTGGTCCTGATGAAGATGATGCTAGAGAAACAGTATCACTATGACATAGATCTTGGATATGAACCTTGGCCCTGAAAATAAAGACAGACAAATATATTCACTTTTACTTTCTATTATTTAGTATTACTATCCACTCAGTTTTTTAATGCTCTTAGTCACTAATCACATACAGTATTGTAGTTAAATCAATTTACTGTTATTCAATATAAATGATGATTATACTGTATACTACTACTTTTACTTTCTCTGTTCCACCAATGTACACGCTGAACATGTATCCCTAAATGGTTTATGACCTTTTGGCTTGCTCCATACAAATTTATACTTATGAATAATAACCAATACAGTACTCAAGACAGAATAAGGAAGGAACTGAAAAGGTTCCTTGCACTGCCCAGTGTCTCCAGACGTCAGCTGGAGCACATGATGGGCCTGTTACAATCTGCATCTGTGGCAGACCCAATCCTCAGATTATAACTAAAGAATGTAAACACATTCTGGCTATTGCATAGTTCCAGGTTGACTTCTTCAGAGGAGTCAGAAAGTTTGGGAGATACTACGGCCATGGACCTGGAAAGGGTCTCTGGCAAAACAGGTCACCCCGACTCCTCCATCTGTACAAGTGATATACATGCGGATGCCTCCTTGACAGGTTTGGGAGGCCGTTGGGAGGATCGTCAGGTAGCAGGGAGGTGGTCACCTGCTCTGAGGAAAAATAACTTTCTGGAGCTGATGGCTATCGTTCTGTCTCAGAAAACTGAACCCTCCAAAAGGGACACATACTGTTGGTCCTACACAACAGGATTGCAATGTCCTGCATCAAGAGGTCAGGCTCACATTCATCTCCTCTCAATGCAGTAATGCTATCCATCCTTCGCATAGTACAAGTAAGGAAGTGGCATTTATCTGCAATTCACCTCACAGGGTCTCTCAATGTAACAGCAGACTCTCTATCAAGAGCTGCAGCAACCTCAACTGCATGGATGTTAAACAATAACTCCTTTCAATTAATTGTCAACATGCTTCCACATCTAGAAGTGGACCTGTTTGCCACATGCAAGAACCACCAACTTCCAGTGTGTGCGTCTCCAAACCTGGACAATCAAGCAATAGCAAGAGATGCATTTCTACAAAACTGGAACAAATGGAGGACGATATACCTTTTTCCTCCATTGTCCCAGATTTCAAAGGTTTTGAGCAAACTTCTAACTTTCAACAGAACCACTTACTTAATAGCACCAAATTGGCCGAACAGGCATTGGTTCCTATTGCTTCCACAATGGGTGAAGAACTTGATTTCATTACCGTCCGCTGTTCTATCCCAGACAGTAGGATGGAGTGTTGTCTATGTGTCCTCCATTCTGAGACGAGACCTTCATGTGTGGATTTTTTAAATCTTGTCTACCGTGAAAATTACTCACTACCCAACATTGCTAGGTACTTAGTGCAGAAACTACGGAATCATCTCTCTGACAATACCACTCCGTATGGAAACTATAGTTAGATTATATCCATGCTGAGAGCCCAGCTAAGATCTCTGTTGAAACACTTGTACATTTTCTTATACTGTATATCCTTTTGAAGACAAGTGCCTTGCTGTCACAACAATCATGACATACCAGGCTGCATTGTCAGAACACTTGCCTTTATTGCTTTGGAATTGATTCTACCATAAAAATTGTTACTTCCCTTCTCTGGTCTTTTTCATTGCAAAGACCTGCTCCTGTAAGGCTTCCTATTACCTGGTCTCTAAATAATGTGCTTAGGCTTCTGTCAACCCCTCAATTCAGTGGGTCCAATACAACTACAAACAGTGATCTTCTTGACTGCTTTGGCATCAGGAGCTCATATTAGTGAATTAGGCTCTCTTAAACGAGATGGAGAAAAAGCTACATCACTCATACAGCTAACCTTCATTTATTATTGTCCCCTGGCCTAGCATTCCTGGCCAAGAATGAGAACCCTTTAAAGAGAAAATCTATTCTCATAAGGGAACTCAATTTGTTAGACAAAACATTATGGCCGGTTCGAGCACTTGAGGTTTACCTACAGGTCACGGCAAACATCCCAGAGGGTTCGATTTTCCTACACCCTAGCACAAACAACCACTTCCTCTATATGGGCTGAGAATAATTTTAGTTTCCCTTATTAAAAAGGCATATCCTCACTCCTTTCCTAAGTAGCATGACAACTGGAAGGTAAGCACATCATTGGCTTTCTTCGGAAATGTTTCTTTTGAAGAAGTCTCCGAGTGTACAATGTGGTCATCAAAAACAGTTTTCTTAAAACATTATTGTCACAGCTTGAACAAATTTGACTAAGCTGTGTGTCGGTAGGTAGTACAGTAAATCCTGACCCCTTAGGCACTACAGCGGAAAACCAGGGGTCTTCTTGATACGGTGGGTATGCTAAGATATCGCTGGGAAAAGTGCAACAATACAGCAACCAAACTCAGCATAATTAGGTAAGTCACTTTAGAGCAACGTCTTAATAATTATAAGTTTGTTTGGTTTCATGTTCTTTGTTGCCAAAACCATATGGATATCTGGAATAAAGAATGTGGTTTACAACTTGTGGGTTGAATTTCAAGAGCTTAGTCACTTCGTCACCTGTCAATTTCTTTTTTAAGCTCCTTTGAGGATGAACAGTGGGCACGCTATCAAAAAACGGGTTTTGACTTAGGAAAAACCTATTTATGGTAGCCACTGTGAGTTCTCAAACCCACCCACTTTCCCTGACGAAAAGGAATGGAAATTGGGTGAATAATTATCCTGCATAGACCTGAATAAGAATATGACTGAGTAGGTCTGGCGCTGAGTGAGCGGTTGACACAATAATGACGCGCAACACGCTGTTGCCACATCTGCAGGTTAAGAATAGGAACAGAACCTAGGCATCCACTGTAGACAAGAGAAAGTGCCCTCTCACCTTTCAGTCCTACACTTTATCCGTGTCAACGTACACTATACTGGCCAAGACCAACTAGAAGAAAATTTTTTTGAAATTGGTTGGTCTACCTTATGGGGCCCTCTAGGGACCGTGAGAGTAACTCCTTTGAGGACTCACAGCAGCTACCAAAAACAGGTTTTGAACCAAAATAGGTTTTTCCTATATCAAAACCTCTTTTATCTACTTCATAAATTCAAGTTTATAATTGTTAGAATCAAATCACCCAGCATGTTAGCAGTATAAAGCATTTTCATTGTTTGATTGCTGCTCGCTTTGTAAAATTTTCAACTATGTGCTGGTTCCCTGTTTTGCGGCTGATTGTTGTATTATATATCCAGCAATAGGCCTCATGTGACTGCAATCCAGGCTCCAACTAAAGGTTGTTGAATAACCACTATGCAATATATTTTTTTTTATCATACCCTACATATCTCTATAAAGGTAAAAATGACTTGAATTCTAAAGTTACCATAACATTCTTAATATCAGTATGAATGGCCTGCATCTAGACTAAACTTATTTCATTGCTCAGCTAGCAAATACAGTTATTAAACTGAATTATTCAGGTCAAGAAAAAGGTATTGTTTGGTGATCTGAGGATTACCTTTTAGGCTACATGTCTAAAATACAGCTATAAAAAAAAAAATCTTGAAGTGTGTGCATGTGTAAACGGAAAGTTTTATTACGTCCAGTGCTGTGTAGAGTCCCAAGTAGGCTGGCCAAAGTACATATATAATTTAAGACTTTTTTTTTATGACCATCCCACACAGAACTTAATTTAATAGACAGGCTGTAACACATCACTGTATTGAAAACCGATTTTCTAAAAGAATGAACTTGACTGAAGCAAAATTCCAGAGACTGAAAAAATTAAATCATTATATTATGGATTAAATTGCACTAATGAATTTTAAAGAAAATGATAAACCTGTAACAGATTGTCTTATAAACATATAACAGACCGTCTTCATGACCTTACCTGAAAGCAGCTAAGTGGGCATAATAGGCCGGTGCAGGAATTGACACTGATCTGGTGCATCTAGAATACAGGTGGCACATAGCATATGTTAACTCCTCCAGCTGATCCATATTTAAATCACTATCATCCCAAAGGCAATGGTAGTGCGTAGGTTTGCTTGTACCCTGAATACCCTGTAGTATACAAGAAAAATGTTTATACTGAAACGAGTTTTCATACACTAATCATAAAGTCAAAGAACATAATTCCAAATAACATGACCATTCAACAAATACATCCTTGCACACATCCTACAAACATTAATTCTTCTGTGCCAATCTCTATCTGAAGAGAGAGGGGAATGGAGGAGAGACATTAGTTTGTAATTAATGGGGCAGTATAAAAACTATCTTTGTTATAAAAGAAAATATAGTTTGTTAGTAAAAACTCACTGATAATAAAACAACCTGAACTCATAATTACGAGGGATGACGAAGCAGATGAAGTCAAGGGAGAAAGATGTAGCTGACAGTCCAGTCCCAGGAAAGATGATAGGGAGACAAGGGCAAGGCCAAGGAGTACTTCAATGAGTAATGAGTTTGTAATGGAGGAATTTCGTTTTTAAGAATTTCATGTTTTTGGATAATTCAAATTTGAATAATTGAGGGATTACTTGTACAGGCAGTCCCCTGGGTTATGACGGCTGATGATCCAAGTTTACGATGCCCTTCAAATATATTCATCAAAAATTATTTCCCGGGTTACAATGCCTGTTCTACGACGCTCTTCAAATATATTCATCAAAAATTATTTCCCGGGTTACAAAGCTTGTTCCAGGTTTACGACGCCATTCCGATGGACAAAATACGACTCCAAAACGGCGGAACGGTCAAAATTTGGAGTTTTTTTTTTTTGGTGAAAAACTTAACAAAAATGCAGTTTACATTGTTTTCAGGACACCCAAAGGATTAAAAGTAAAGTTTCAATACGATTTTCGACATTTCGGGTTATGACAATTTTCGGCTTACAACGCAGCGTCAGAATGGAACCCCCTTTGTAAACCAGGACTGCCTATATATCCTGTAGAGTCGACCCCCAGCTATATCGCAGTTCAGCACTTGTGGCTTCAGTTAATCATGGACATTTCTGTGGAGCGTATCTCCAAATACATCGCAGAATATTAACTAATTCGCGGATTTTTTCATGTAGCAATATTCACTGATTACTGTATTTTCATTTTATTTTCATGACTAAAAATACAGCTTTTATGATAAAAAAATGATTTACAGTACAGTGTTCACTAATTACTATATTTTCATTTTACTTTGTGACAAAATACAGTATGTCCCCCATAATCGCGAGGGTTAGGGGCCACAACCACCCTTGTTAAGCGAAAATCCGGTTTGAATTGGTATTCCCCCCTAAAAATGCTTATAAACTGGCTATTTTAATAGTCATTCCCCCCTAAAAATGCTTATAAACTGGCTATTTTAATAGTTCAAACACCAAAGACACCCGTCTAAAAATGCTTACAACTGCCTATTTTATTAGTTCAAACAGCAAATATACCTTAAACTATCATTCTAAAACCCTTTAATATAATTTCAAAGTCATATTACAACATTACCCTTAAAAATATATGGCTCACAGCTATGTGTGAAAACTAATAAATTTACCCTCCTGAGAGAGAGAGAGAGAGAGAGAGAGAGAGAGAGAGAGAGAGAGAGAGAGAGAGAGAGAGAGAGAGAGAGGAAAAACAAAAATACATATGCACATTAAAAACATTTACTACACTAGTGACAGTACGTACACAAAGGTAAATAAAGATTAATTTACAACACTAGGTTATAATATACAGTATTAGTAAACATCAAACTAAATCAATCATAAACAAGTAAAAAATCCAATGAAGTTTCTTCAGTGCAATCGAATTTTCTGTATAGCATATAACCAAGGCCACCAAACATAGATCCATCTTTCGGTGGTCTCGGTATAATGCTGTATGAGCCGCGGCCGATGAAACTTTAACCACGGTCCAGTGGTGGCCCATCCTATATCGTTGCCAGAAGCACGATTATGGCTAATTTTAACCTTAAATAAAATAAAAACTACTAAGGCTAGAGGGCTGCAATTTGTTTGGTATGTTTGATGACTGGAGGGTGTATGATCAACATGACAATTTGCAGCCCTCTTGCTTCAGTAGTTTTTAAGATCTGAGGGCAGACAGAAAAAAGTGCGGATGAACAGACAAAGCCAGCACAACAGTTTTCTTTTACAGAAAACTAAAAAGAGGGAAAACTCCCTCACAAAGCATCAGAGCTACTAGCCAATCTGCAACTTACGAAGCTGATATCCTGCTCTGTGATTGGCTTTTCTAACCCTCCCAGCCAATAGCATGTCGTGCTACCAGCCATTCAGCATTGAGGTAACATACCCTGCTGTGTGATTTGCAACTTCTAACCCTTCCAGGCAATAGCTCCTTTCTATCCATCCATCCATCTCTCACTTTCTAAGAGAGAGAGAGAGAGAGAGAGAGAGAGAGAGAGAGAGAGAGAGAGAGAGAGAGAGAGAGAGAGAGAGAGAGAGAGAGAGCCAACCCTCCCAGCCAATAGCATGTCGTGCTACCAGCCATTCAGCATTGAGGTAACATACCCTGCTGTGTGATTTGCAACTTCTAACCCTTCCAGGCAATAGCTCCTTTCTATCCATCCATCCATCTCTCACTTTCTGAGAGAGAGAGAGAGAGAGAGAGAGAGAGAGAGAGAGAGAGAGAGAGAGAGAGAGAGAGAGAGAGAGAGAGAGAGAGAGAGAGAGAGAGAGAGAGAGATTCTGTGGTGTGTAAGCTGCATTGCTTGCTTTTCTTAAAATAAATTTGCAGTCTATGACTACAGTCATATGTATTTGTTTGCTTAGCATTGCTGCGACTAGACATTACATAAATGATATATTGATTATATACTATAAATATATTTATACGTACTCAACAGTATATTTACACAGACCTATATGTTTCTTATAGAGATATAAATGTAAATAAATAAGTTGATAAATAAACCAATGAGTGCAGTGCATAGTCAAACCGTTTTATTGCATAAAAATACAAACTATTTTTATCAATTAACATATAATCTCTTAGACACTGAACACTATTTCATTTCACAAATGTTTATCAGTGTCAAGGAGCTAGTGAGGAGCTCCCTTTGCAATATCCTTCTGATCCTTGTAATAAAACCTGAATTGTGAAGTCTTGCATTTCTTTTGGAAACCATTTTAATTTACCGTTAACTTGCTTCTTTTCATGAGTAGTCAGGTGAGTTTAGTGTGTTTTAAGGCCTGATAAATCAACCATAGGTTAGGCTCGTGAAAGTGGTGACCTTGCCAGGACATTGCAATTTTGCAGGATTTGCTGCATGACTCAACCATGCAACATCATCTCCAACCTCAGTAGAATAGCTAATCAGCTTTTGCTGGTAAAATCTGAGTGTTTGCAAATCATAAGAAACCTTATATCCCCTTAGTAACTTATTGGCACTTGTGGGCAGCAGTATACACAGCATAAGTACTTTAATTGAATTCTATTGAAATTTAAATACCGTGTTGTAGATGAACAAAGCGTATTCCTCAGTGTAGGACCACTCGCCATACACCTTTTCACTCACTAAGAGAGCGAAAGAAAGATTATTGCCAGACGTGCATGTATCGATCAAATGATGCTAAAAAGGTGCTTGAGGAACACAATATTCAGGAGTTGAATTGGCCTGGTAATTCACCAAACCAAAATCCAATAGAAAACTGCTGGGCCTACATGAAACGATGACTGGATTCCATGGGAGAAGAGAAAACATCCTTGCCCATGTTGAAGGATGCGATCAGGAAGTTTTGGCTTTAAGAAATGGATGCACAGTATTTTAAAGATTTAGCTCATTCTATGCCAAAAAGATTAAGAGATGTACTTAAAAATAATGGAGGAATGTCAAAATATTGAATAAAAGGTAATAAAACAAAATCTTTGCTATTATTTTCCATTTTTATAACATTCTGATTTTTTTTATTTAAATGGGGTGTTCAGAGTTTTTTTGCAGTGAGTATATATATATATATATATATATATATATATATATATATATATATATATATATATATATATATATATATATACATACATATATATACATATATATATATATATATATATATATATATATATATATATATATATAATATATATATATATATATATATATATATATATATATATCTATCTATCTATCTATCTATATCTATCTATCTATATCTATCTATCTACCTATCTATCTATCTATATATATATATATATATATATATTAAAATAAATAAATAAATGAAAATAATGTTATTTTTATTTATTTTTTTATTTTTATTTATTTATTTATTTATTTTTATAAATAAAATAAAAAATAAATAAAAATAAATAAATTCATTTATTTTTGTTTATTTGTTTTTATAAAATAAATAAAAAATAAATATACATATATAATATATATATGTATATATATATTGTATACAGTACATTACTGTATATATATATACAGTGAACCCCCGTATTCGCGGGGGATGCGTCCCACACCCCCCCGCAAATGGCTAAAATCTGCGAATACTTAAAACCCCTCTAAAAACTCTTAGAACTGCCCATTTTGATAGTTTAAACATAGAAAAACCCTGTAAAAATGCATATACCTGAGTATTTTAATAGTTTTATCACAAAAGGTGCATTTATTCATGAAAATTATATGAAAATACAGTAATTAGTGAATATTTCTCAGTGAAAAATACCGCGAATGGGTGAATTTTCCGCGAACAATGGCTAGATATGTTCCACAGAGAAACCCGCGAATGCGTGAGTCCGCGAATCATAAGGACGCGAATACGGGGGGTTTACTGTATATATATATTTTTATAAATATTACTGCTGTTCGCCCTCGATGTATTTATGTGTAGTAATATTAATCAGATTGACCTCGACAGAGAACGTCTTTGTCCCGCATGTAGGCCAGGCAATTCAAATATAACGATCATAGCAGAGACAGATGGCGTCCTCACATAGGCAGGGATAGGCTGTGTAGTTCAAAAACAAAAAACAAAAATATGCTGGTGTGGCATTAGGGACCTAAACCCCAGGGAGAGTTTTCACTCAATAATCTCTAGTAACGGTGGTCTTAACCCTTAAACGCCAACTGGACGTATCATACATCGACTACAAAGAATTTCAACCTTCGGTCAACTTTGACGCGACCAAAATGGTCGAAAAATGCAATTGTAAGCTAAAACCCTTACATTCTTGTAATATTCAATCATTTACCTTCATTTTGCAACAAATTGGAAGTCTCTAGCACAATATTTCGATTTATGGTGAATTTTTGAAAAAACTTTTTCCTTACGCCCGCCCGGTAACTCGGCCGAAAATTTCAGAAATTCTTTCATAATTTTGTCATAAGTTTTGCACTGTTTTATATTAGCCGTTACATAAAGTTTTATATATGAAAATGTGCGCAATTTCATGTAAAATACAACAACATACAACCCATGGTTGTAGCTTTTATCAGTTTGGAAATATTTTCATATAAACCACGATAACTGCCAAAATTTCAACCTTCGGTCAACTTTGACTTGACCGAAATGGTAAAAAAACGCAATTGTAAGCTAAAACTCTTACATTCTAGTAATATTCAATCATTTACCTTCATTTTGCAACAAATTAGAAGTCTCTAGCACAATATTTCGATTTATGGTGAATTTAAAAAAAAAACTTTTTCCTTATGTCCGCGCCAGAAATTCTTTCGTCACGTTGTCATAATGTTTGCACCGTTTTATATTAGTCGTTACATAACGTTTTATATATGGAAATGTGCGCAATTTCATGTAGAATACAACAGAAAATAACTCACGGTTGTAGTTTTTATTAGTTTTGAAATATTTTCATATAAATCACGATAACTGCCAAAATTTCAACCTTCGGTCAACTTTAACTCTAATCAAATGGTAAAAAAGGCAACTATAAGCTAAAACTCTTACATTCTAGTAATATTCAATCATGTACCTTCATTTTACAACAAACTGGAAGTCTCTAGCACAATATTTCGATTTATGGTGAATTTCTGAAAAAAAAAATTCTTCCTTTCGTCTGCAAGACGGTAACTCGGCCAACATCTCAGAAATTCTTTCACACGTTGTCATAATGTTTGCATCGTTTTACATTAGTCGTTACATAAACTTTTATATATGAAAATGTGCGCAATTTCATGTAGAATACAACAGAAAATAACTCATGGTTGTAGCTTTTATCAGTTTTGAAATATTTTCACATAAATCATGATAACTGCCAAATTTTCAACCTTCAGTCAACTTTAACTCGACCAAAATGGTCGAAACACGCAATTATAAGCTAAACCTCTTACATTCTAGTAATATTCAATCATTGACCTTCATTTTGCAATAAATTGGAAGTCTCTAGCACAATATTTCGATTTATGGTGAATTTTTGAAAAAACATTTTCCTTACATCCGCGTGGTAACTCGGCCGAACATCTCAGAAATTCTTTCGTCACGTTGTCGTAATGTTTGCACCGTTTTATATAAGTCTTTACATAAAGTTTTATATATGAAAATGTGCGCAATTTCATGTACAATAAGCGCCAAAAGTGATGCGACAAATTTCAGAGGATTTCGTTCGAAATTCACTAACTGGCAACTACAGCACGTAGCTCAAAAACTCATTTTTTTCCTTCATTGAAAGCTCTATCAAGCAAAATAAAGCTAACATATGATGCACAAATATCAAATCTATGGTATTTATAACAATCATAAGAAAAAATTGCGGTAATATTGATTATTTCAAAGTTTAGTTATTGCTTCAAACTGTAGAAACGAAACAATTTGAAATTTTCGTTCAACACAGGACTACCAACATTACCGACGTATATTTAGAGGAATGTGGAAAAAATTATTTTATATCATAGCGTATTATCATTTATTTTAGCAAAGACGTATAAAACCATGCAAGTAGCAATATAAATGTAAAATCTTCGTAACATTAAGCATAATCAACCATGAATGCGTCTAGATTCAACAGAGAAGTTGGGCGTGGTTGGTAGTTTGATTTCAGCTTCTAGGACTATATATACCGTTCGGACTCTACTTCAGCTTTGGCTTCGGTTTCGACCCACGGCACCAACGTAATATTATCTACCCAACCTATGAATCACCAGCCGTGTCCTACTAGAAGAGGGTGTCTTTGCCCTAATAACCCCATCGCTAGCCAGTGCCTACCAGTATTTTTTTAGGGGGTTGTGCGGCTTGACCGAGGGCCTCCAGCATCAGCCGTGGTCATAGCTACCGGACGAACACTGTTCTGACACTTCGCAAAAGTGGTCATGCAACCTCTGATAAGATGGATCAGCTGGTGATTAGACCGCGAACCGAGGCATCAGAATCAGTTAGGAGATCTGCAATTGAATTGCATCGGACACGAACTCCAGTGCAAGAAATAGCACGACGTTTAAATCTCCACAGAGCAACTGTATATAGATGGTTGAAGAGATATAACGAAGTAGGACTAGCAGGACTAGAAAATCAAAGAAGATCTGGTCGACCTCGCTGCACGACAGAAGAGGAAGACAGGCAGATGATTGATTTGTAAGAGAGCATCCAATAACATCATCAACAATAGTTAAAAGACAAACTAGCCTCCACATATCAAACACCACCATAAGACGTCGTTTGAGAGAAGAAGGACTTGAAAGCAGAATTCCTGCAAAGAAGCCTTCCTTACCCAATTCCACAAAGAACAGCGACTTGGCTTCGCTCTTCAATATTTTCCTATGGAGAGCAATTTCTGGGAAAATGTTATCTGGTGCGATGAGAAAACGTTTTTTAACGACGAGAAAGGAAGGCTTTATTGTTGGCGTCCAAGGAAAAAAAAGGTATGTCAGATTACTTGTGTTCGAACATTAACCTACAGTGGGATCCAACAATTATGGCGTGGTTCATCGTGTAATAATAATGGCAATAATGCACATAATTGATTATTTAGGTGTTTTTGGACCACATTAGATTAATAACCAATCCCTGATAATTGTTTAGCCTACGGTGATTCATTTGGCTGTGTAACTATAATTTCATTTCATACACAGGCCTACTGTATAGGCCTATACATTCTTTACTTTTAAAAATTTTTCATGGCTACATGGTTAATCTAACTTGAGACTTACAAGTCTTAGCTTATTCTTTTTTAGTCCAAAATAATATTTTATTAGTCTACGTGAATAATTATATTTGACTATTTGACTTAGGCCTAAGATAATAATGGAGTTTTTATTATATATATATATATATATATATATATATATATATATATATATATATCTACATCTATATCTATCTACATCTATATCTATCTATCTATCTATCTATCTATATATATATATATATATATATATATATATATATATATATATATATATATATATATATATATATATATAAATTTTTATTGTCCCCCCTCTTTAGATTTGAGGATAAATTTGAAAGCGCCATGTCTTGAAGTGGCAGAATCGCCATGGCGTGTGGGGTTGATGGCAGCATGTGGACCGGGGGCTTTGGTCCCTATTCATGAACGGTTAAATGGTCACCAGTATGTCGAAATTTTGGAGGAAGTTTTGATTCCTCTGTGAGAGCCCTCCTGCTTCCTGACCATATCCCCATACACGTAGCTATGGACAATTCTTCTGTTCATAACAGCCGTGTCGTCCAGGAGTGGTTTAAAAGGCATCCTGAAATCATCCGGATTAACTGGCCCGCCAAATCACCAGACCTCAATCCCATCGAGAACCTATGGGCCATTATGACTAAAGAATGGGACGGCACTGCCCTTTAAATCAAAACATCTACTCATCAACCACTGTTCATCTGTGTGGGAGTCTTTAAGAGGAACCAAGATATGTGAGAATTTGGTGGACTCAGTTCCGAGGAGATTAAATGCTGTTATTGACAATTTAGGCTCTTGCACAAAATATTGAATATATGTTATCGTTTTGCATGTTCATTATTGACGAATAAATGTAACTATTTATGTAAATATTTGGACAAATTTTCAAGGAGAATGTATGATTTTGTTTCATTATGAATTGTGATTATTCATTGACTTTTAAGTTTTTTTTCATATATATATATATATATATATATATATATATATATATATATATATATATATATATATATATATATATATATTTATATATATATATATATATATATATATATATATATATAATTATGAAATAGATTATGAAATGTATATCTCTTTATCTAACCTACTATAAAATCATGATTGTTTTTAAGTTGCAGGGAAAAGCAATCTACTTAGCAACGTCTTCTCAAACTGGTAGACTTAGAGGAGATTGCCAAGTTATGTTAACATATCTTTAGTATTTCCTAAAGAGAATAATTACTCGTGATGATATACTGATAAGCGAGAGTAAGATTTAACGATGATAGTTTTTAGCGTAATCCCACAAAACAAGTTGAAAGATTCTGGTAAACCAAGCACGATTTATAAAGCTCATGATAATGAAACCTTATTTATGGAAAATCATGTTTACAACCATCTACTAGATATCCAAATAAAAGGAGAGAGAGGGTAAAAATAAGCGCAAAAATATTCTTCAGGGAGAGGAGAGAGCAAAATAAAGAGAAGAAAAATCTTCGGGAGACAAAGAGAGCAAAATTGAGGAGAGAGAAAGGTGACTAGGCCTAGTACCGGGCACAGCAAGTCTTGCAATACGTGGGCATTGTCTGTTATTTAGGCAAAGATAGAACCATTAGGACCGACGCCTGGGACCTATCCTTGCACCTGGGAAACAGACTCGCAATATATAAAAATAATAAGAAAGCAGTCGTAAGCAATAACTACCTCGTGTAGTCGGAAAACGAAACAGCCCAACCACCCGCCACTCTACCTCAACCCACAATCCTAACACCATCTTTTCACTTCAAACTTTTACTTCAAATCTTCTAATCATATTCCAACTGTGAAATCTAAGACTGAATTTGCGT
>NC_089752.1:71790319-71817819 GCF_040412425.1 Macrobrachium rosenbergii
TAAACATACATTAACAAAATACTTAGGCGTTAAAGAAATGCTAATTCAGGGTCAAAGCAGAATAATAAATGGAGCAGCGGGTAAACAGATTAAAAGTTTAGGAAATGTGAACTTAGAAATAGACATTTTGTCACATAAATCTGTTGAAAATTTTATAGTTCTAGAAGACAGATTTTTCCCCGCACAAGTATTGTTCTCATTTACTCTAATGAAGAGATGTGGAATCATCCTGGACTGCAGAGAAGGAAGAATTAACCTGAAACAGGATAATCAAAGGAGCGTATGCTTTACGCTTGAAGGAGAAAAGTTTCATCCAAATCTGATCAATTTGTCTGAGACGGCTTCAACAAGCGAAAGACATACATAAAATAAATTACCATCACGAGAACAATCAAGATAAAATGGAAAAGAATAGAAAAGAGGAATTCCCACAATTACAGAATAGAAAACCCAGATGGTGTGCACATCAAGAAATTATATACTCCAAAGAAAGAAATGACCCAGTTATAACTAATGGTGATCACCGAGATTCTGAATATAACGAAAAACAAGGCGCCTATACTGATAAATATACAGAGATAAATATCGATAGTTATAGCAATGTAGTAATAAGTTGTGATAATGAAAGGATATTACTAAATGAAGTATTGTTATTAAACAAAATAAATAAAGTAGATATAAATAAAATAGCAGTAACTGAAGAAACTAGTGAATATGCAGAACATTGTTACTTTGCAGATATAGAAGATGAAGAAATATGTTGCGTAAGCACTGCTGATGATAATAAAGTACAGTTCATACTTAATAGACAAGCAATCTTGCATCCAAAGTGTTTAACAAAAATACACTTAAGGGGAAAAGAAGAAATAGAAGTTAAAGACGTTCTGTTATTAAATGAAGAGTTGCCAGAATTTGTCAGAATGGACAATCCACTGGTCCACATGAAGGGTAATACTTGTGAAGTTTATGTCCAAAACTACTCAGATAAACTAACACTATATGCAGGCATTGTCTTTTGCAAAGGAATACCTATTAACAATCCTTTACTAACACTGGAAGAAAAAATATTTTTCTCTGTAACTGGTCAAAGGTCTGAATTAAACAAAGAGATGAAAACAGATTTCCCAGAAAACAAGAATAAATGAATTCAGGTATTAGAAAAATACAGAGATGTAATAGCTACAGAAGGAGATAAATTAGGCAGAACAGATGTCCTACAACATAGAATTTTGTTAGATGATGGAGCAAAACCATTATTTACAGATTACCAATAAGCCAAAGACCCATAGTTGATAATTTGATAGAAGAAATGAAGAAAGATGGGGTAGTCATTCCTTCCCAATCTCCATATAATTCTCCATTGCTACTTGTGACAGATTATAGAAAGTTAAATTCCAACACCATCCCCAATAGAATGCCAATGCCAGTAATTCAAGATATGTTAGCTCAATTAGGAGGTGCAAAAATATTTTTCATCTTTAGATTTGCGGAGTGGATATTGGCAATACCTTTAGATGAAGAGTCGAAACCATACACAGCCTTCAGCACACATAAAGAACACTTACAATTTGAAGTCATGCCATTTGGACTCACTTTGGCTCCTTTAACTTTTGTTAGATTAATGTTGCAAATCCTTGGAGATATAATAAATGTTGCAGTTTACATAGATGACGTTATCATTTTTAGTAAAGATTTAGAAAGTCACCTCAAAACTTTAGAAATAATCCTAGAAAGATTAAGAATAGCACGACTAAAAATCAAATTAAAGAAATGTCAATTCTTAATGAAATCTTTGGAATACTTAGGTCATGTAATTAGTGAAGATGGACTGTGCATGCAAGCAGGCAAGATAAAGGCAATAGTTGAGTATCGAGCTCCTACAAATTTAAAAGCATTGGGGCGATTTCTAGGAATGGTAGGTTACTATAAACCTTTTATGAAGGGTTTTGCTACAATAGCCAACCCATTAACAGAATTAACAAAGAAGGATGTCAAATATGAATGGAATAAAGGGCAAGAGACAGCCTTCCAAACGCTAAAGAGTAAAGTGACAAGGATTCCTGTACTAGTCTACCCAGATTTCTCCAAAGACTTCTATTTAGCCTGTGACGTCTCAAGTACAGGGCTAGGAGCTGTATTACTCCAAAAGGACAAAACTAGAATGAGGGCAGTATATTATGCCAGTAGAGTCTTAAATGCAACAGAGAGAAATAGTACCATAGAAAGGGAATGTTTAGCATTATACTTGGGATCAAAGAAGTTTAGGCACACACTCCTAGGGCATAAAGTCAATGTACTTACTGATCACAAACCCATTTGTGATTTGTTTAAGAAGAGAACTTTTACAAATAACATGAAGTTTAATAGATGGTTCATTAGTGTGTTAGAATTTGCTCCAGAATTCAGATATATCCCAGGGAAATTTAATACACTAACAGATTCATAATCCAAATCCCAAGAAGAGACCGAGAAATGCATTACCACTAATACTTTTTGTTTTAGCTGTCAAGTAGTAGGCTTAGACTTAGAAAGAGTTCAAATACAAGGAAAAGATACAGAAATCAGACAGATAATAGGACAGTTAATGACAGATGAATCTTCAAAACCTGATTGTGTATTAATCAATGGGTTACTGTATAAAAGACCAACAGAGAAGAATGGTTATTCTCGTCTATACATCCCAAAAACACTAATCAGAGAAGTTTTAGAACTAACCCACTCCTATAAGTTAGCAGGACATCCAGGAATTAAAAAGACAAGTGGAATCATAACCAGAAATTATTTTTGGCCATATTGTGGTGAAGATGTCAAGAACTTTGAACAAAATTGTGAAGTTTGTAATAGAAATAAGGGTAACATAAATCCAAAGGCTCCACTTGAAAAATATCCATTGGGACTTCACCCGTTCCAGTGCGTGTCAATGGACTTTTTAGGCCCATTCCCTACCACTGTTAGAGGGAATAAACAAATACTAGGCTTTTTAGACTATCTAACAAGATATGTAGAGATTGTACCAGTAAGAAATAGAGATGCAATTACAGTAGCAGAAGCTCTTAAATCTAGAATTATCATGAGACATTCATGTCCACAAGTTCTTCTTTCTGACAATGCAGCTGAATTTACTAGTGAACTTTTAAGAAAATTTTGTGAACGTTACAAAATATATAAATGTCGAACAACAGTATATAAACCAAGTTCAAATGAAGCAGTAGAAAGAACAAATCGTAAAATAAAGGATATCCTGAAAACTTTAGTTAGACCTAATACAGAAGACTGAGATTTAACTTTGGAAGACGTACAGTTTACTATATACAATACTGTAAATCACCGCACTACTTATTATATGGGTATCAAAAACGACTACCTAATACCTTACTAGATGATGCAACACCACCCCGACATACTTATAATTATGATGACTATATTGCATGGAAAACTAGATGTACTTATGAAACGATCAAACAGACGAGGACTAGACTTAATGAGTATCATAAAGTTCAAGCAAGATACTATGACTAAACCAGACATTATAGTAGGTGCTCAGGTATATGTTCAAAATCATATTCCAGAAGGCCCTAATGTAAAAGTTTCTCCTAAAGTTCATGGTCCTTGTAGAGTATTAGAAGTGTTAAAAATTAAATAAGCTTAGAATTATTAATGAGAGTGATCTAAAAGAAAGGATCGTTCATTGGAATCACGTGAAGGTAATAAAAGCAGACACTTGGTCCACTAAAAAGCTAGAAGTAGTGTTGAAGAAAAATAAGGAAGAACAGATAAACAAAAGATATGAGTTAAGATAAATTTATGTAAAGTGTTGAACTGAAATATCATATGTAAAATGTATTTGTGGAAATTAAAATACCTCATGTATATAGAATATCTGATAAGGCTTATTCTTACAGATACAAACATGCGGCTCCTCTTGATAATAATTCTGCATTTCGTGACATCCGAAAGGGTGCACTACTAGAAAAAAGGGGATCTGTGAAATTAATAAAGGATTTAGGAATTGTAAGTATTGACACTTCCTCAGTGCTTATCAATGAAATGACATTGAAAGATGTTCAAAAAGAAATAAAAACCATAATACAGAAGAGCGATAATAACAGTGCCTTACCATTGTATTTAATACATAGGAAATGTATTAAATACAAGGTCCAAAAGATCTCTCTTACCTTTTATAGGAACAGCACTAAATCAACTATTTGGAGTCACAACTGAATCTAATGTAGAAATAGAAAAGGCCCAAATTGATAAACTGGAACAATGGGCCGCAACAAGAGCTCTAGTATTAAATAAAGTAATAACTTCTCAAAACTTAAATGCCCAAGAGATAGAAAAGCTAAAGGTATTCATTAATAAAATCAGTAAAAATATAACAATAGAACTGAATGTGTTAGAAAATCAAGTTTCTGAATAATTTTGTACTCCAAAATGAATTAATCTTGCAAGAACATAAAGACATGTTAAACGCAATCTTGTTAGCTTATAATTAATGTTAAGGGGAGCGCACTCTTAGATTTTTTATGAATATTTTTGAAATTTAAAAAAAATGGTTAAATGGCCGTAAGACATGAGCAACACCTTCGTTATCACGTGACCAAAGCATTTTTCGAAATATTAAAATTGATGGGGTTTTGGGCCTTCGCCCACACGGTGAGGTAGGGCTGATGTTTGGCTCCTAATGACTATTGTCATTTTTCCTTTATTCGCCTAATTTATTCATTATTTTGATTTTTATATCACCTTATCTCCTACGTCTGGCAGTGTCTGGCAACAACAATGGCTTGTTCCTTGGTGAATGCGTGGTAGGAGACAGGGTTGCCACCATAAGTTGAAAGCGGGTGGTGGGACACTTTTACTCTGAGCAATTTTTTCGCTATTTGCGGTGTTTTGCTGTCTTTTTTTACATCCAGTAACTCTAAATACAATCTATATACTTTCACCTTCAAAAATACGCTCACAGTTGATGAAATGAATAAAGGATGATGAAAAGGGAGTATATGATGACAAGTTCATTATATCAAATCTCGGTTAGATAAAATAGTGTCGGGTATTAGGTGCAAGGTAGGAAATGGCAGGGGTAAAGTTCAGGTCGAATTCTCTGCCAATAGATGGGATACTGATATTTTAATGAAGTGCCAATCGTGTAGGTTTACAGTTAGTGCCCCAGCAAAGCGAATTAGCAATGGAAAATCTCAGCACCATCAATTGAGTGAGATAAATATTGAGGAAATTGAACACAACTTTGGCTATGAGAAATTCAACTTGCTAACACATCTGTTTGGCACAAGTGAAAGTATAGAAGTAGTTCTTCATCTGAGAGACAAAAAGGCTTGAAAATCAAACTCCAAAGACCAAAAGACCAAACAAGTGAAAAAACGACTGAAAATGAGTCAAGAATATCAGCCTGGTAGCTACTAAACTTCTAGTTTCTTAGTTTCAAACAAGGCAACAATGAGTCAGGTGGTACTTGATGATACCCTTGCCTCGGCGAATAATACCCTTTTTATAGAGGGAAGGGGGTGACCTGGAGCCAGAAATCAACCAAAATAATGCTCTAAGGTAAGTTTTTTCCACGAGTGCCAAAAAAACCACTTGTTGATCTTTACAGTCGTTTTCTCAGTTTTCACTTTTTTGCACTTCAAACGAAACTACATTTTTTATTTTTAGGCCAATTTTAAAGTTAAATATACCATTGGAAAGAGGAAAGAAAGACAAATATTTGTTTGGGGCTAGATTTTTTCTTAGGTTGACGAGGAACCGGTGATAATCAAATTATACAAATTTGGGGAAAATAAATGCCCATCCAAAAAAAAAAAAGGAAAAGTAGAAAAACTCTTCCCATTATTTTTTCATACTGTGATATACTTTCTATGTATGAAGCTGCATTGCAATAGCTCTAAAAATGAAGGAGGTGAATCATTTTAATTTTTTATTTATTTTTTATTTTTAATAAAATCCAAAATAATCATGCGATCACTCTCAAATTTTTCCTGGAACATCACCTTATATATATGTATAACATATACAAATTCCATAAAAATCGGAGCATCATTTCTATGTAAGCGTGCGCTCCCCTTAAGCCCAACCTTAATCACTCCTAAAGATTTAGAAGATAAAATTAATAACTTTTTGGTAGAGGGGCATTATACCCCTATGGTAAAGGATGTTATAACCTATTATAATTTGATAACTACCAAAGTGGTAAAAGATAAGATTATTTTAGTGTTACCATTTAGTCAGAAAGATGCAAATGTATCGATGTCCATACATCCTTTCCACATGCTGATAAAGGAAAATGTAAACATTTCAAATGTCAACAACATCCATTTTGCATTAGAGGAACATGGGTTAATGATGTCATTTATTACTGATGTTCAATTAAAAGACTGCATAATTTTCAAGGAAAGGGAATACATTTGCATCCTTGATAACCTTTGAGAAACTATTAATGCCTATCCTTGTGTTCAAGAAATAATTGAAAATAAAAATCAAGAAAATGTATTATGTACCCCTTTATCCAAACACAGTTTTGTTTCCATCTTGGTAGAACAGTCAAATTTTGTGTGTTCACTAGATACTGTAGCAGCCATAATCAACTGCCATAATCTATGTACAGAGATAAATTTCAATAATATTTATGTTTTTCAAAAGACTTGCAAGTTAGTAATACCAAACTAGTTGTACTATGAACCTCATGTTTTTACTGAAATCAAGTACACAAAGAAGATCCCATACATGAACTATTCTAAGAATATCAAAGAGTTTCACTTGTCTCAATTAGAATTAAAACAACTGAATGAGTTACCATTGGTAGATGAGTTTTTCTACTACAAAGGAAAGGTTTCACCAATTTTATCTCTGTTCAATTTGACCATAATATTACTTGTAATTGTGGTATGTGCAATTTTAGTCAAATGTGTAGTGATTTCAAATATTGAGAAGATTATACAAGAAATAAAAAGGGCCAAGGAAGAAGAATAATGTCCTTATAGACATGATTTATTGCCATTTTCTCTTTATGTTGTTGATTTTCATTATGTATTCACTGATACAATTAATCATTTTACAATGTGATAATTCATTGAATATTTCTTTTAAATGATAATTCACTGTATAATGTATGAATTTTCTACAGTATATTATTAGTCTGATATTTTAACATTAGTGCATTGACACAAATTGTGCAATATTTTGCGAGTATTAGAATGTGGACAGTCATATAAATGCTTTGTTTTATATGTAATTTACAATTATCCATTTAAACTATAATTTTATTGTCACACTGAGGGCAGTGTGAGATAGCATGACCGAGTGGTGTTAGAGAGAGAGAGAGAGAGAGAGAGAGAGAGAGAGAGAGAGAGAGAGAGAGAGAGAGAGAGAGAGAGAGAGAGAGAGAGAGAGAGAGAAACAACAATTAAGCCAGGGTTGTTTTTGCATCGGGAGACTCGAAGTGCTGAATATATAAACCACCTTGCACAAACTCAAAAGAGTGAGCGAGTATATCGCGCCTAGGCCATAAAACCGATTGTAAAATCTGGAAACTGTGGCCTCACAATTTAGCTTACTCAGGATTACTCAGCACCTCGTCAGAAGCAAACATTTCCAGCTATATCTATAACCCCGCCTTCAATAGGAGGCGTTTACATGGAATTGGGGCTGGACAAAGTGATGTAATTCAACACCCGCCAACCAACCATTCTAGGGAGGGGTCTTTTACGCCCCCTGCCAAGATCATTTCCAATCAAATCCTCTAAGGAGAGGTTTGAGCAACACCCCCAACTTCCTCCCCAATCAACTGTTCGATGGGGAGGCCTTACAGATAAAATCTTCCAATGGGACACTGAAAAAGGAGGAGTTGGAGATTACAAGAAAACCCAGGGGTTCCAGAGAAACAAGAAGCCAGGAGGACAGCACTCGAGTTCCCATCCACCAACTGGGAGAGACATATCTCCCATTGCCTTCATGCTCACAAAAAGACTGAATTAAACTGTCTAACAACTGTGATTACAATATCGTAACTGTAACCGTAATTTGTACTCAAGTTTGTAGTTAACTTTCATCATTAAAGCAAAGAAACTACTGTCTCATCTCCATTACGCCTTTCTGAGAGACATCATTACTTTAAGATAATTTCCCTTTGAAATGGCAGACTCATTAGCAGCCAACGACGGAGAGACGCTGTGGACAAATTTCAGCACTTAGAACTATGCAGGTAAGAAGGGAATAAAAAAATGTACTAATCCAGCAATCAGTAGTCCGGAACAATCAGTACTCCGGCACAAATTTCGGCTACAGTAATTTCTGTTTCCGCCCTAATTTTCAAATTTCCCGGGTCGCTGCGCTAACTCACTCGCCGGCTGCTTCGATTTGGTGGCGCAGCGTGCTGCCTCAACAAACTGGAGGCGTTTGTAAACACAGGCATGCTTTTGCTGTTCCATTTTTTACATTTATTATTGTCTTTTGGCCTACGCTATGGTATATCGTATAGGCTACATATACGGTGGCCTAACCTACATTATACTAAACTCTATTCACATATTAACAGTATTATACAAACATCAACATAACGATTGTGCATCTTTTTCATGGATCTTTTAAAGAGTTATGCTTTACTACATTGTATCCAATTGTGTATATTCTCATATTGCTTTTTTACTATAAATTGCGATCAATGTTTTGTTTTTGGAATCGATAACGCGGTGTTTATTTTGCCGCATTTAACTCAGTTCAGAGAGCTTTTTTGCTTCTAGTAATCGTAAATGAATAGATATCTTTTTTTTTGGAACAAGGATATTTTTCATTATCCGAAATGTTTTTAAATCGAAATATAACTCAAATACGTTTTGTTGTGAAATTAATTTAGCTATTTTTTCGTTAACATGTTACGTTCACGGGAATCGCTGCTGGCCGTTTTGGGGGCATGTTTGT
The DNA here is from genome assembly GCF_040412425.1 of Macrobrachium rosenbergii. Classification (NCBI taxonomy): domain Eukaryota; kingdom Metazoa; phylum Arthropoda; class Malacostraca; order Decapoda; family Palaemonidae; genus Macrobrachium; species Macrobrachium rosenbergii. The sequence continues at coordinate 71,799,254 of NC_089752.1, forward strand.
TTTGTGTAAGAAAAAAATCAAGATTCCGTTCGCTATTTTCTCTTGATTTCATCATAATACGAGCTTTACGTATTTATCTTTTACGGTGTGAATACAACAGTAAATTGTATTCTTTCATGCCCAGTAGTTTTGATTAAAATACATTCTCTCCAGTTTTATTTACGGTCAAGTTTCATCCATGTTGCTGATGCACGATAATCTATAGTCTTTAGCAGCTTGAACATTGCTTCCTCAGCTTCAGCTACAACTTGCAGCTTAAACTTACTGTAGCAGTATATTTCCTTGCCGATCTTTTCTCCAAAGCGAATGAGGGTATAGTGTAAAAAATATATCAGTCCTATTGTACAGTACTTAACGTCATTTGTAACATAACTACAATAATTTTTTAACCGTACGATAGTTGAAATACAAGCATAACAGTTGTTATCCGGGACGATTATTAGCAAAACAACAGTTTCCCGTTCGGTTGTTTATGGCTGTACGCATTTACGCAAGAGTATAAGGTTACTAACAATACTTTTATCATTCTCTTTTACCTTTTAACTAGCAGATGGAATAAAGAGATGGAGGAAAGAAGTTGGTCTCTCTTGCTGCCTATTGAAATCTAAAAATATTTCCTAAATATTTTCGTATCGGTATTAATTGCTAACCCATCGTAAACTCGAAATATTGTAAGTCGAATTATCGTAACTCGAGCACTACCTGTATTTGATAAATGTCTTTTCTTTATTAACCCTTAACGCCTACTGGACGATTATACGTCGATTAAAATTGTCTGTTGGGTGCCAAGTGGACATACCGACGTCGACTACAAAAAAATTTCAACCTTGGTCAACTTTTTCGACCGAAATGGTCAAAAAACGCAATTGTAAGCTAAAACTCCTACATTCTAGTAATATTCAATCATTTACCTTCATTTTGCAACAAATTGGAAGACTCTAGCACAATATTTTGATCTATGGTGAATTTTGAAAAAAAAACTTTTCCTTACGTCCGGCTGTAACTCTGCGAACATCTCAGAAATTCTTTAAATCACGTTGTCGTAATGTTTGCACCATTTTATATTAGTCGTTACATAAACTTTTATATATGAAAATGTGCGTAATTTCATGTAGAATACAACAGAAAATAACTCATGGTTGTAGCTTTTATCAGTTTTGAAATATTTTCATATAAATTACGATATAGAAAAAATTCGACCTTCGGTCAACTTTAACTCGACCGAAATGGTCGAAAACTGCAATTGTAAGCTAAAACACTTACAGTCTAGTAATGTTCAATCAATTAGCTTCATTTTTCAACAGACGGGAAGTCTCTAGCACAATATTTCGATTTATGGTGAATTTAAAAAAAAAAAACATTTTTTTACGTCTGGGCGTTACGGATTCATGCATCATATTGTGGTAATATTTTCTCTGTGTTGCTTTGATCGTTTTACAATTTTTTATATACCAAAATCATCGCAATTTAGTTTACAATACAAAAAAAAAAAAAATAATCCGTTAGCTTTAACCGTTTTGCTCACAGCACGATTTGTATAAAATTATATACGAAAATTTTTTTTGGCGCTGTCATATATTTCAATATTTATATATGATAATGATATTTTTTTTCATTTCTGATGATTGCATACTAAACTTCAGGCAATGAAAAAAAAAGCAGTAAAAAATGAACTTTTAACCCTTAAACGCCTGTTGGACGTTTTAACCGTCGTCCAAAATTGTCTGTCGAATGCCGAGTGGACGTTGCAAACATCGACTGAAAATGCTTTTTTTAAATATTGGCGGAAAAATAATTATAGGCCTAGTTTGCGGAAGATTTCAAATCCCGCGCCTCGGCGGATGCTGGAGTTCACGGATCCAGCTGTTGTTTTGTTTCTAAGCGTCACCCAGACGGCGCATGCGCTGAATTTCCCCATCTCGCATCAGAGAGCATCAGAGCAGCACCTTACGGGAGCGATACTTTTGACGCAGGCGTGTTTTGTTGAACTTTGCGAGTGTTAGCGTATTCGTGCTGCAACAGAACGTTTGCAGAGATGTCACAAAGACGTCAGGACTGTGAAAGGCGCATACTGCCTGTCGGAAGTGAGCGTGTGAGGCGAGTTTTAGACTGGCATGCTGGAGAAGGACCCAGCAACCAAAGTGACCCAGCTTCTCAGGGCGTGTTGTTCGCCCACGTGTGACCTATGGCGACCAGGACCACATCCCGTTCCTTTACGACCCCTAGGAAGCATCGGGGTGTCCTGAGGGGCATCCGAAAACATTTGGGAGGCCTCCAACAGAAGGACATAGACGAGTACTTGTCGGAGCTTGATCGAGAGCAGGTGGGAAGTCCTGATTTCAGTGGTAGCTGGTCATCTAGCGATGAGGACATCACGCCTGATGTCAGCGATGACGAGTATTTGCCCCCAATGTCCGTACGGGATCCACAGGAGGAAAGAGAACTAGAATTTAGCGGTTTTAGTGCTTATGAGGGAGAAAGTGAGATGGAGGAGGAGGAGGAGGAGGATGCCCCGATTGTGGCTGGTGGGGACGATACCGAAAGTGATGGCGAAAGTGAAGGAGACGGCCCAGCTGGGAGTGTGGGAGTGCGAAGACGTGCCCGTGCACGTGCGCAAACCAGTAGAAGGTCGCAACGTCGCGGCAGCTCGGGTAAAGGCCGTTCGTCTGAAAGTGATGAGGGGTGGTTGGAGGACCCCACCCCACCTAACATGCACCCATTCACGGCAGTAGCTGGACTGACCGTCCCTGTGCCTCTCATGGCACTGGGGTTCATTCAGCTTTTCCTGACGCGGGAATTGCTGGAATTCCTGGTTGCCGAGACGGCAGATTACGCTCGGTACTGCCGTGAGGAATTGCAGACGACGTTGTCGCACCGCTGGCGGGGCTGCAACCTCACGGACATGGCGCATTTTTGGGGCTCCCACATTCTTTGGAATGATGCCTGCTGCCGACGTCAGGCAATATTGAGGCGGAATTTTTTTGTAACGCCCAATGTGCCCGGCATTATGTCCCGTGATAGTTTCCTGGCGTTGGACAGGTATTTCAATGCCTTCAACCGAAGGGCTATACCCCGAATAACCCCGACCGCCTCATCTTAGTCCGCCCAGTGTTGGAGTTCATTCGTGAATGGTGCCAGACTCGTGGTTCCTTCAAGAACCTTTCTTTGGATGAGGGTATGATGCCATACAAAGGGCGTCTAAGTATAAAAGTGTACAATCCGAAGAAGCCAAAGAAATATGGTGTAAAGTTATTTTTTATTACGGAAGCCAACACTGGATACGTCGTGGACTTCTTGGTGTATTCTGGGGTCTTCTCCACGCTGCGTGACACTGTCTTCAGTCTTGTGAATCGTTTCCGTAACAAGGGATACCACCTGTTTATGGATAATTATTATAACTCGGTATCCCTGACCCAGGAACTGTATGAAGCAGGTGTGCACGTCAGTGGTACCCTTTGGTTGGTGCGTGGGGCTCCGAATGTCCTCAAGAGGTTTGCTAGCCACCCGCAACATCTTGCAAGAGGAGAGAGAGAGTGGCGGCGGAAGGGAGGTGTCTTCGTCATCTGTTGGAAGGGGGTCCGAGTCGTGCCCATGATTACGACGAGTCATGAGCCCATCCAAGAAGAGATCACCCAGCGGAAGAAGACACGCTGTTTGAGGAGTTTCGTGTCCAGCGCCCTACTGTCATCGGACACTACAACAGGCATATGGGAGGAGTTGATCTCTTTGATCAACTCATCCAGTATTATCCCTTCGCCAGGATAACCAGGTGGTGGACACAGAAGCTCCTCAAATACCTCCTTCAGTTGGCCCTCCAGAATGCCTACATCATTTACTGTGGGTATAATTCGGACGCTCAGAGGTTGACCCACATCCAGTTTCTTGAGGTGGCTGGGAATGCCCTCATAAACTTCAATCCGGAGGAGTGGCCTTCCAACGCTGCCCCACTGGCCTGAGAGGAAAGGGCAGATGTCGCTAGGTACCCCGACCTCAGAATTCCTGATCCTGCCGACGCCGGCCCTGCTGCCGCCGACCTTGATGATGACGCCGCCTCTGAAGATGCCGCCGCCACTCGAATTCCAGTGTCCCGTCGGGTAGCCGACCCTGTGTGTCGGCTGCAGCCAGGAGATCACACACTGGAGCTAATAGAAGGGGGCAAACAGAAACAGTGCGGGTGTGCCAAATGAATGGCAAAAGGAGAGACAGCCGGTACGTGTGTCGCACCTGCAAGGTAGCACTTTGCAGGTTAGAGGAGTGTAACCGCAAGTACCACAATGCGGTTATTTACTGGAGTGTGCCTGCCTGAGCGACACCGGAGGGCGCAGCGAGCCGCCCGTCTCCCTCCTCCGCTTGTGCCCCGTCATGTCGGGAGGAAAAAAATGCAAGACTCTTCAATGGAGGAGGGAGAAAACAAGAACAGCACGAAGAGTCAGGATTACGAGTGAGTATTCTGCATTGATTTTATTTTTAGTTTTATATTTACAAGTGAGTATTCTGCATTGAATTTATTTTTAGTTTTATATTTACGAGTGAGTATTCTGCATTGAATTTATTTTTAGTTTTATATTACGAGTGAGTATTCTGCATTGAATTTATTTTTAGTTTTATATTTATTACAAGTTTTTATATATCTGTATTCATTGCTGTTTTGTATATTATTTCGTTTTATGCAAAAACAAAGTTTTTCACAACCATTCCTTTTAGTTATGTTTTGTAACAAAGTAAAAACAATATAATTGTGTGTGTTTATGTATGAATGTCTGTATATATATATATATATATATATATATATATATATATATATATATATATATATATATATATATATATATATATATATATATATATATATATATATATATATATATATATATATATATATATATATATATATATATATATATACATATACATATACATATATATATATATATATATATATATATATATATATATACATATACATATATATATATATATATATATATATATATATATATATATATATATATATATATTTTTATAAATATTACTGCTGTTAGCCCTCGATGTATTTAGGTGTAGGAATATTGGTCCGATTGACCTCATCTCTGCCCATATTGGTAGGCTAGGCAATTTAAAAATAACAATCACCGCAGTAGACAAATGGCGCGCATAGGCTGGAAAGTTTGTAAACAAAATATGCTAGGGCATTAGGGACCTAAGCCTCAGAGAGGGTTTACGCTCAATGACCCCTAGTTATGGTGGCCCTTAAGCTTTATTCTATGCATTCGACGATGCCTTTGTCAAGGTCGGATTGCCCAGGGCGGTATAAGCCCTCACCTGGCGGGAACGAAGCGAGGTCGGGTCAGAGAGATCCCAGCGGTCACGGAACCAGGGTGACGCTGCGTGCGTGCCCAAACGATATTCTTTGTTCTTTATTACTTTCTCTCCTACGTCTATCTTAATTAGTGAATTGGGAAGACTGCCAGAATACGACTCCTGAGGTCCCTCGTTTGCGCAGCGACTCGACATTCACGGTAAGTCCGATTCTTGTTGAAGCTTCGTCGATTGACTAGTACTTTTCTGTATTTCACATTTTTTCTTTGTTTTCTTCCTTCAGCCACCACTTAGGGTATATGTGTTTACGAAGTCTAGATTAAGCCTAATTATTATATTGTTAGCTTCAACCCCGTTATTCCAGTAAAATACCTAGGATTTAGGGTAAACAAAATCAGGTTAAATCTCGATGCTTTGAATGCCTCGCGTCCGAATGTTTGGAAGAACCGTTGCGTTTAAAATCAAATTCATCTCAAATATTTTTGTTAAGGTTAATTACCCTTAACTGGCGACCTTTGGCTAATTAACGACTGTCTTTGAGGTTAACTTTTGGCTTCAAGTGGCAGGTTACGTGTAATCTTGGTTTGCAGGGCCGTGAAAACTACGTAAATTGAATAATACATGATCAACCAAGACCCTCACACGTAACATTGGCGACCTTGCGTAGAATCTAAAGTACATTTTAGAGAAAGAATCTGGAGAAAAGGAAATTAAAATTACATTAATTCCAAAAAATAAAAGTCAGATATCAAACCCCATTTCATTCTTCCAAACAAGGAACCAGGCATAATAATAAGCAGTAAAGAGAATAGTTATAATAACAAGTGTAGCGAGAATTAGCATAGGTAGGAAGGGTGTAGAAACAGAGTGAGACATAATTTATAACGAGAGACATAATTTATGAATGGCATTTTTACTGTGTTCGGAGCATTGAGTTAAGTCGTTCCATAACGTATCTTAAGGCCGGAAAAAGCGGAGCCTGTTTCATGTACACAAAGTAATTTAGAAATCGCGTCGGCAATTCCGATCGTTATTGTTTGCATATAGCGGGAATCATTCAAAAACCGTGTCAGTGAAGTAGCAAACGAACTGAAATAGTAATTTTACAATAAAGGTACCGTTCAACAACGTAAATTTACGCAGGCAAGCCAGCATCTCTCTTTTCGTTCTTTTGTTTAATCTCGGGTGAGAATACGATAACAAAAAGACACAAAGTTGTTTGGTAATTTAGTTTTCCATCCGTAACGTAAAACGCTATGCATGATTGGTATATTTAAAGTAAAATCTGGATACCTGCATTTGTTGCGTTGTTTTGAATTTGTTTGAAAAAGAAAATACCCGCCATCTTGGATTCCTCCGCCGTGTTCGCGCGGTTGTTTTGAAATTGTTCGAACTGTTTGTGAGAGAACGGCCATTTTGGTGTTCCTTCGCCGCCCGAGGTTGTTTTGAAATTTAGGCCTAACGGGACTTTTCCGCTATCTTAAGACCTTGTTATTGTCATCCGCTGTCGTGACTAGTCTGCCCGAGCCACTCTTGGGGGTCATTTTTTTTTTTTTTTTTTCGTAGCGAACCCACCTCCTAATATCTTAGCTAGGAAAAAAACAAAAGACAATTTAGGCAGGGAAAGATAGGCCTTAGTTAGGAGTACCATAACAAGTTCCTACGAATACCTACTATAAAAAGCATATAAAGAGAATTTAAAATTTTACGATAAACTTTTGTGACGTCGGCTCCCAGGAAAATTAAGATAATAAAGTAATCCCTAAGGAAGCCAAGACGACGCATCTATATCATTTTATTAAGATCCATGCCATTGTGCATGTATAAAATCTTTGTTTACATGTTCTCAAGCAGCAAGAAATTCGCTGATTGAAAATCTCTCTCTCTCTCTCTCTCTCTCGTCATTCAAGTAAGCATTCCTAACCTAAGTGTACGTGACCCTCTTCAAAGAAAGAACGGCCGACACTAGGCTAATTAATTCGAATACAATAAGCCAAATAAAAGAAACACCTCTGTCCCACAATAGATGAGGACAAGTTAGAGTAATTACGATACAGTGATAAACTGTCGGTCACGAGTGAGGCCTGCTATCCAGACCGAAGCAAACAGTAGTTTTCACCCTCTGAAAAAAGAAGGGGCCAGCACTGGGACCAGCCACTCACGAGGATCTTTAAAAAAAAAAAAAAAAAAACCCCAAACTCACTTTATTCCACAGTGCCAATAATTTGCAGCACTGTCATCACTTGAATAGCTTACTTCTCTCTCTCTCTCTCTCTCTCTCTCTCTCTCTCTCTCTCTCTCTCTCTCTCTCTCTCTCTCTCTTTTACCTTCCCTTTCTCTCTCATTCGATTGTTGCACTCTGCAGGGGGTGTAGAGTGCCTTTCCTCCCATATAGCCTAGTTGGACTCCAGTAGAGGGTCCCTAGGAACACATTGGCACCATAAGTGCCACAGAAAAAAAGAAAACAAAAGGGAACACAGAAGAGAAGGTTCTTCTGGAACCTAACCTGCACCAGTGCCTTGGAATACTGAGTGCCACCAGTGTGACCTGTACACGGCACACCCAAACTACAGTGCCACCTTTTGAAAGGGTGCCACGTCATTGAAGAGACACTTCCTCGCTGCCCAAATGCGCCCAGTCGACCCGGTTAGACGCCCTTCCCCACCAGAACCATGGCAGCAGAGCATTATAAAACTTTCCTGGGGCTGGGGACGGCGGCAGGTCTCACCGGCTCGGAACTTACCACCTGGGTTAAGGAGCAAGTGGACGACTTGGCCAAGCGGGAGAAGGAAGAAAGACAGAGGAGCAGAGGAAGTATGAAGGGTGCGAGCGAGCAAAGGCAATATGAAGAGGAAAGAGAAGAAAGAAGGAGACAGCATGAGTTAGCCTGCAAGGAAACTGAGTTAGCCCTAAAGGAGAAGGAGCTCGAGCTTGAGAGAGCGAAAATGGAGAATGCCGAAGCTATGGCTAGCCATCAAGCCTCCAGTCCTACACCTGCTGCATCAAACGCTCCAATTTCGAGCATCAATTTCCTAGTCCCCAAGTGGACTGAGGACGAGCCAGAAGCATGGCTGGAGGAGATCGAGGCTCTTTTCGATAACTACAGCACCACGGAGACGGAGAGAGCCTTAATACTAGCCAAGCATATGGAGGGAAAAGCCAAGGCAGCGCCGCTCACTGGAGAAGAGCCAGAGAGGCAACATGGCGGAAGTTCGTAGAGTCATTACCAAGGCCTACGAGATAACCCCAGAAAAATGGAGACAACGGTTCCGAGGTCTTGCCAAGGAAGTCGGCTGGTCTTGGACGGAATGGGCATGTCACAAAACCCAGTCCGCATGCGCTGGTTCGACTCCTTGGCCTGCACGACGTTTGAGGATCTCTTCAATCGGACCATGCTAGAAGACCTTTTCCAATGTGTGCCAGGGCCCCTTGCGGTATATCTTAACGATAAGCAGCCCTCCACACTTATGGAAGCTTGTCGCATGGCTGATTCGTGGGAAACCTTCAATCAGTCGCATAGCACCTCTCAGAAGCGAATCGTCCCTCCGGCCTACCTCTCGAACTCCACTCGCCCGAGGAATGGACTGCCTAGCAAGACCATATGCAACCACTGCAAGAAGGGGGGGCATGCTGAATCGGAGTGCAGATATAAGCTTGGCACTAGCAAGGTACCACTCAAGGGCACCCAGACAGGCCATCCCTCCGTCTCGCAAGCCGCCGCAAAGCCTCCCCCCACGGCGGGAAGCTCGGCACCGCAAAGGGGTTCCTGCAGGGACTGTGGCCAACTCGGCCACTGGAATGCCCGGGCCCCTACCTGCCCCAAGTACCATGTGAAGACTGTGGGGCTCATCGCCCACGCCCAACCGCCACCGGAATGGGCCAACTTCGAGGGATTTTCCGTTTCTGCTGGTAGCGGTTTCCAGCCCCCGAAGGACATGCTCTCTCTCTTAGACACAGGAGCAGATGTCAGCCTCATTGCCCGTCACCAGGTACCAGCCGGCGCAGAAATACGGGAGGATGAGCGTTGGACCATAGGATGGGTCGAGGGAAAATCGGCTGACATTCCCACCGTACAGCTCCAAGTGAACACCCCCTGGGGCCCTAAGGAGCACCGACTAGGGGTGGTCAGTTCTATAAAGGAAGGTTGCAATCTATTGATTGGGAGGGACCTAATGTGGCGTCTCCCCCAAGCCGTGCCCTTACGCTGCATGGCCGCACCTGCTAACGCCGAGTCACCCTCTCCACCGCCGTGCTACCAGGAGGGACCCTCCACCCAAGACATAGAGCTGGGTAGCATCCCCTGGTTGCAGGAGGCCCCCATACCAAAGGAGGAGGGCCATCCCACCCCCGGGGTGAGCACCCTAATGATCACGGGAGCGGCCGCCCAAGTGCCGGAGTTAAAGAGGTCGCAACTCATAGCGGCGCAGCATGAGGATGAGGAGCTCCTACCATTAAGAGAAGGGGCCTTCACCCAGGAGGAGCAGTTTAGGGACCTGACAAAAGCCGGCTATCTCCTAGAGGATAACGTCCTATTCCGAGTTTCTCGGGGGACGGAACCCCCCGGGCGTTATCCATCAGTGGTGGTTGTGCCTCGGAAACTACAGGCCCACGTGCTTCAACTGGCCCATGACGGGCTGGGAGGCCACTTCGGAGTCAACCGCACCGCTAAATTGCTGGAGGGGAGGTTTTATTGGCCCGGATGGCGGAGGTCTGTGAAAACCTATGTCGCCTCCTGCCCCTCCTGCCAGATCGCTGGAAAACCAAACGAAGTGGTCCCCAAGGCCCCCCTACAGAACATACCCTCTGTTGGTGTCCCCTTCCAAGACGTGGTGATAGACTTCTACACCCCGGAGGGGCGGAAAAAGACGAAGACGGGAAACACCCATGTCCTCTCCATCATCGACCGGTTCACCAGGTATCCCGAGGCGATACCCGTGCGCAGCACCAGCTCCAAGAATGCGGTCAAGGCTTTGATCCGGTTCTTCTGCCAGTTCGGGTTCCCGGCCACGGTCCAGAGCGATGAAGGCCGGCATTTCATGTCAAGGGAGTTTCGAGACGCCATGGCTACCCACGGGGTCACCCATCTCCACTCGACTCCATACCACCCCGAGAGCCAAGGGATAATAGAGCGTTTCCATCAGACGCTCGGAACCACTCTCTCCCTCTTAGCAGAGGAAAATGGGTCGAGCTGGGAAGAGAATCTGCCTTACGCCTTATTCGCCATCCGCCAGGCTCCTTCGGAAACCCTGGGGTATAGCCCGTTTGAGCTCCTATTTGCCCACTCCACCAGGGGCCCCCTGGACATCTTGTATGAGGCCTGGGCAGAACCGGAGAAAGCCGCATGGGCAGAAAATCTTCCCCGCATACAGCGAAATTTGAAGGCCGCCTGGGCCATCGCTCAAGCGCACGAGGCAGCCTCCCAAGAGCGGGTCAAGATCCGAGTGGACAAGGAGGCCAGGTCTCGGAGCTTCGAGATAGGAGACCAGGTCCTAGTGCTGCGCCTAGGCGCCACCCGTCCCTTGGAGACCCAGTTCACAGGACCCCACCGAGTACTAGCCAAGAGGGGACAACTAAATTACCTGATCGACTGCGGCAAGAGAAGGGCCAAGTGGCTACACATTAATCTTCTGAAGCCCTTCAAGGAGCGAAAAGCACCTCAGGAAAACCCCCTGGAGCTTCCAGCCGCAGGACTCACCATAGGGCTGGTCGAGAGGGCCCCCCCGCCGGAGACCAACTCCGAAGTGCTGGCTAACCTCGCTGTCATCACCCCTGGCTTGGATGAAACCAGGCGTAAGGACGTTGGGACTCTTCTTGGAAAGTACCCCCAAGTTGTCCGGGATGAGCTGGGCTGCACCTCCATGGCCGAGCACACCATCCACTTGGAGGACTCTGCGAGGCCCATCGCGCAAGCCTATTACAAGGTAAACCCGCAGCGGGCCGAGCGAATAAGAGCTCAGGTGCAGCTCCAGCTTGACCTGGGATTAATCGAGAAGAGCCGGAGTTGCTGGTCTTCGCCAGTGGTGCTGGTAGCCAAGGAGGGGGGCGGAGATAGGCTATGCATCGATTTCAGGAAACTGAATGCTGTCACCAAGCCTGAACCGTACCCCCTGCCACGCATAGAGGTGTGTCTGGACAGCATCGGCCAAGCCCCTTTCCTCAGCAAAATCGACTTGGAGAAGGGCTATTGGCAAGTGCCGCTTAGTCCGGAGTCGAGACCCCTCACCGCCTTTACAACACCCTCGGGTCATTACCAGTGCCGGGTCATGCCGTTCGGACTCAAGAATGCGCCCAGTTGCTTCCAGCGGCTCATGAATGAGGTCCTGGCCGGCATTCCCAACTGTGTGGTGTATCTTGATGATATTGTCATCTTTGCTCGGACCTGGGAAGAGCACCAGCGAGTCCTGGAAGAAGTCCTAGAAGCACTACGCAGGGCCAACCTCGTAGTGAATCTGAAGAAGTGCCGCTTGGGGTGGCAGAGATTACCTATTTGGGCCACATTGTCGGGAACGGACATCTCAGACCGAAGGATGCCAATATCCAGGCTATCAGAGAAATGCCATACCCCACCACGAAACGGGAGGCCCAGAGGTTCCTGGGAATGGTTCAGTATTTCAGGCGCTTTATCCCAAACCTCTCGGAGGCTGCCGCTCCCATCACTCAGCTGTTCCGGGGAAACCAAGAGTTCCGGTGCACGCCCGAGTGCAAGAAAGCCTATGACCGCCTCAAGGAAGTACTCATCAGTAAACCGGTGCTCAGAACACCGGACTATGATAAACCCTTCTACCTAGCCGTGGATGCCAGCGATGTCGGAGTAGGAGCCGTCCTGTTCCAGGAAAAGGACCAAATGCGCCACCCTGTTGCCTACTACTCCAAGAAGCTAAACCCGGCCCAGATGAGGTACAGCACAATCGAGAAGGAGCTGCTGGGGCTGGTCCTGGCAATCAAGCATTTCGAGGCGTATCATGCGGACCACCAATTCCCGCTAACAGTACTCACGGACCATAATCCCCTCACATACCTCACCAACTTTAGAAACCAAAATAAGAGACTGATGAGGTGGTGTTTGGATCTCCAAGACTATAACTGGACTATCCAGCATATAAGGGGTACAGACAATAAAATTGCCGACGTGCTATCCAGGCACTAGTGCCCTCTCAGCACAGTGCCCTAACATCTAAGAGTGATCCTGGCCCCTTGCCCAGAGGAGGTAGCCAGTGTGATCTCTTCCTTTCATTGTGCATAGCCTAGGCCACCTCAAAGTACGGTACATCAATTTAGTAACCTTGTTCTTTCCACTTACCACCGAGCCGCAGTAATCATGTAAGTAGCCTAACTAATTTCAGTAATCTTAACTATTGTGAAACGAGCCACGATGCTCGTGACACGCATGGCCTAAGACCTCAGTGAGGCACCCATTTATCATATGAGGCAAGCCTCATGAATTAACTAGTAAATTTTAATTGTATTAAACAAACCATGTAGTAATTTAGTTAGAATATGAACTCTTATGTTGGTGCTACGGTCGGGTTAGGATAGGTTAGGCTAGGGAATATCATAGAATGTACCACTAGGCTAGGTCTAAAACACATCTTGATTGTAGGAGGTAGCCTATAATAACCGTGAGCACCTTCCAGTACTATTAGAATTAGGTAAAGTAGTGAATATAGCTCATATCCTATCTAGGGTTAGGTAGTTCTGTAGCTAGGTAGGCTAACCAGGACTAATCTGCTCAGGGGAAGGAGAGTAACCTACGAGAGGCGAACAGCTTGCTTAGTATAGACCTTCACGCCCGAAAAGGGAGTGAAGGCCCTCTTAAGGGGGGGAGCTTTTATAAATATTACTGCTGTTCGCCCTCGATGTATTTAGGTGTAGGAATATTGGTCCGATTGACCTCATCTCTGCCCCGCCGGTAGGCTAGGCAATTTAAAAATAACAATCACCGCAGTAGACAAATGGCGCCGCATAGGCTGGAAAGTTTGTAAACAAAATATGCTAGGGCATTAGGGACCTAAGCCTCAGAGAGGGTTTACGCTCAATGACCCCTAGTTATGGTGGCCCTTAAGCTTTATTCTATGCATTCGACGATGCCTTTGTCAAGGTCGGATTGCCCAGGGCGGTATAAGCCCTCACCTGGCGGGAACGAAGCGAGGTCGGGTCAGAGAGATCCCAGCGGTCACGGAACCAGGGTGACGCTGCGTGCGTGCCCGAACGATATTCTTTGTTCTTTATTACTTTTCTCCTACGTCTATCTTAATTAGTGAATTGGGAAGACTGCCAGAATACGACTCCTGAGGTCCCTCGTTTTGCGCAGCGACTTCGACATTCACGGTAAGTCGATTCTTGTTGAAGCTTCATCGATTGACTAGTACTTTTCTGTATTTCACATTTTTCTTTGTTTTCTTCCTTCAGCCACCACTTAGGGTATATGTGTTTACTAAAGTCTAGATTAAGCCTAATTATTATATTGTTAGCTTCAACCCCGTTATTCCAGTAAAATACCTAGGATTTAGGGTAAACAAAATCAGGTTAAATCTCGATGCTTTGAATGCCTCAGCGTCCGAATGTTTGGAAGAACCGTTGCGTTTAAAATCAAATTCATCTCAAATATTTTTGTTAAGGTTAATTACCCTTAACTGGCGACCTTTGGCTAATTAACGACTGTCTTTGAGGTTAACTTTTGGCTTCAAGTGGCAGGTTACGTGTAATCTTGGTTTGCAGGGCCGTGAAAACTACGTAAATTGAATAATACATGATCAACCAAGACCCTCACACGTAACAATATATATATATTTTTTTTTATTACTTGGGTCTCTTTTGGGTAAGCAAAAAATCTCATATTCTGGTGATATTCAATCCTTTACCTTCATTTTGCAACAAACGGAAAGTCTCTAGCACAATATTTAGAATTTTGGTGAATTTTTGAAAAAAAAAATTTCCTCCGCTCCGCGCGCGCGGACTCCGCTGAAAATCCTGTCATTTCTTGCGTCAGCTTGCCGTAATTTTTTCGCCCTTTCATATTTTTTGTTACATAAAGTGTTATACATCAAAATGTGCTCAATTTCATTTAGAATACAACAAAAAATAAATCATTCCTTTAGCTCTTCACAGTTTTTTAATATTTTCGCCGAAATAACGATAACTGACAAAATTTTAACGTTCAGTCAACTTTGACTCGATCGAAATGATCGAAAAATGCATCCGTAAGCCATAATTATTACATTCGAGTAACAATCAATCACTTACCTTCATTCTGCAACAAACGGAAAGTCTCTAGCACAATATTTAGATTTTTGGTGAATTTTTGAAACAAAAAATTTCCTCCGCTCCGCACGCGCGGACTCCGCTGAAAATCATGTCATTTCTTGCGTCAGCTTGCCGTAACTTTTTTGCCGTTTCATATTATTCGTTACATAAAGTGTTATACATCAAAATGTGCGCAATTTCATGTAGAATACAACAAAAAATATATCATTCCTTTAGCTCTTCACAGTTTTTTAATATTTTCGCCGAAATCACGATAACTGACAAAATTTTAACATTCGGTCAACTTTGACTCAACCGAAATGATCGAAAAACGCATCCGTAAGCCATAATTATTACATTCGAGTAACAATCAATCATTTACCTTCATTCTGCAACAAACGGAAAGTCTCTAGCACAATATTTAGAATTTTTGAAAAAAAATTTTCCTTCGCTCCGTGCGCGCGGACTCCGCTGAAAATCATGGCATTTCTTGTGTCTGCTTGCCGTAATTTTTTCGCCGTTTCTTATTATTCGTTACATAAAGTGTTATACATCAAAATGTGCGCAATTTCATGTAGAATACAACAAAAAATAAACCATTCCTTTAGCTCTTCACAGTTTTTTAATATTTTCGCCGAAATCACGATAACTGACAAAATTTTAACATTCAGTCAACTTTGACTCGACCAAAATGATCGAAAAACGCATCCGTAAGCCATAATTATTACATTCGAGTAACAATCAATCATTTACCTTCATTCTGCAACAAACGGAAAGTCTCTAGCACAATATTTAGAATTTTGGTGAATTTTTGAAAAAAATAATTCCCTCCGTTCCGCGCGCGTGGAATCCGCTGAAAATCCTGTCATTTCTTGCGTCAGCTTGCCGTAGTTTTTTCGTCGTTTCATATTATTCGTTACATAAAGTGTTATACATCAAAATGTGCGCAATTTCATGTAGAATACAACAGAAAATAAATAATTCCTTTAGCTCTTCACAGTTTTTTAATATTTGCATCGAAATAACGATAAATAGAAAAAAATCAACCTTCGGTCAACTTTAACTCTATCGAAATGGTTCAAAAATGCAATTGTAAGCTAAAAGAACTTACAGTCTAGTAATATTCAATCAATTTCCTTCATTTTGGCACAATTGGAAAGTCTCTAGCACAATATTTTGATTTTTGGTGAATTTTTGAAAAAACTTTTTTTACGTCCGCGTGTTACGAATTCATGCATCATTTTGTGATAATATTTTCTCTGTGTTGCTTTAATCGTTTTACAATCTGTTATATACCAAAATCATCGCAATTTAGTGTACAATACAACTAAAAAAAATTAACTCATTAGCTATGTCTCAGTTTCACGAGAATCAGACTGTTTTAACACGAGTGTTTGGAGGAAACCCACTTTTACTGGTTTAGGATCCAACTTTTATAGTAGCTGTTTTTTTTAATTTTAAACTAAATGCTTTGTCTACTCTTTTATATAGAGCCTTCCATTTTTCCTCGAACTGGCATGTTTTTAATAAGGAAATACAATTTTTACACTGTTTTTTCACCAACAATTATTTTCCATCAAACTTATTCTTTCAATATGTGCGGAAAATATTAGAGGACAACTTCATGCCAAAGTACAAGATTCCAACTGTTGCCAAACTTGAAGTCTATGCCAGTGTTCCATTTGTACATGATAAAACTTTTAGCCAAAAGCTTTCTCAAATTACTTCTAGGCATTATGGAGCCGTCAAAATTAATCTAATTCCAAAGAATCCTTTGAAAATTGGTTCTTTATTCAGTATTAAAGACAGTTTAAGCGACCTTATGACGTCTGGGGTAGTATATAAATATGACTGTCCTCAGTGTTCTCGAGGAACTTACGTGGGTTGCACCCAAAGACTTCTTAAAGTTCGCGCCGATTCTCACAAAGATGTGAGCTATCAAACGGGCAATAAACTAAGTAATCCTGATTTTTCAAATATCAGGGAGCATGCCAAAAAATGTGGTAATAACATTGAATACGATCAACTTAAAATCACAAGGGCCTCTTCCGAGCTAGCACTCTCTATTCTGGAATCGTTAATTATCAAACAGACAGTACCATTGTTGAATGCCCAAAACTCCTCCACCCCTCTCTCCCTGTCGTAACTGTCTTCCTTGGTTTTCACTTACCCGTATTCCAGTCGCCCTCCTTCTCCCTTCTATATAGGTTGGTACCCCCAGCAACGCATAAACTATGGTTATGTACAAATGTTTTTTAAAGAGATTTTTGTATATTTTATATGTATTCTCAATATTTATCCTTTTATTGCAGCCTTGAAAATGAGACTAGTTGTCTTGAAACGTCAGCAAAAATAAAGATGTTTTTATGTACCAGTCTGTTTCACTGCCCTCAATCCTTGATATGTCTGACTGATTTGCTGTCCTGCCTGTATCCTTTATATATATATATATATATATATATATATATATATATATATATATATATATATATATATATATATATATATATATATATATATATATATATTATATATTATATATATATATATTATATATATATATATATATATATATATATATATATATATATATATATAATTGTATTTTTTTATTTTGGAGCGAATACATAACTAAAAGGAATGCAGGTGAAAAACTTTTATTTTGCATAAAATGAAATATACAAAACATCAATAAATACAGATATATAAAAACTTGTAATATAAATTCAAATATAAAATCTATGCAGAATACTCACTCATAATCCTGACTCTTCGCTTATTCTTGTTTTCTCCCTCCTCCATTGAAGAGTCTTGCATTTTTTTCCTCTCGACATGACGAGGTACAGGTGGGGGAGGGAGACGCGCGCCCTTACTGCAGATGGGCGGCCCTTCAGCCGCTGCGCCCTCCGGTGTCCCTCGGGTAGGCGCACTCCAATATATGACCGCAGTGTGGTATTTGCGGTCACACTCCCCGATCCTGCAAAGTGCTACCTTGCTGGTGTGACAGACGAACTGGGTGTCTCTTCTTCTGCCATTCATATGGCACACCCGGCACCGTTTCTGCTTACGCCCTTCTAGGGGGTCCAGTGTGTGATCCCCTGCCTGCAGCTGACACACAGTGTCCACTACCCGACGGGACATTGGAATGTGAGGGAGGTCGGCAGCAGGGACAGGGACAGCAGGGGCGGCGTCGACAGGAGCAGGATGACCGAGGTTGGCTCTCCTAGCGACATCTGCCCTATCCTCTCAGGGCAGATCTGGAGCTCAGGGCAGGGGGGCGGTGTTGGAAGGCAACTCCTCAGGATTAAAGTTTATGAGGGCATTTCCGGCCACCTCAAGTAACTGGATGTGGAACAACCTCCAGGTGTCTGAATTGTACCCACAGTAGAGGATGTAGGCATTCTGGAGGGCCAGCTGAAGGAGGTATTTGAGGAGCTTCTGTGTCCACCTCCTGGTTCTCCTGGCAAAGGGATAATACTGGATGAATTGATCAAAGAGATCAACTCCTCCCATGTGCCTACTGTAGTGCCCAATGACGGTAGGCCGCTGGACACGAAACTCCTCATACGTAACTTGGCCCTGCCGACGTGTCTTCTTCCGCTGAACGATCTCTTCTTGGATGGGCTCATGACTGGTCGCAATCATGGGTACGAGTCGGACCCATTTCCAACAGGTGACTAAGACATCTCCCTTCCGACGCTAATCTGTCTCTCCTCTTGCCAGAGGTTGTGGCTGGCTAGCGAACCTCTTGAGGACATTTGGGGCCCCACGCACCAACCGAAGGGTACCACTGACGTCCACACCTGCTGCATACAGTTCCTGGGTCAGGGCTACCGAGTTATAATAATTATCCATAAACAGGTGGTATCCCGGTTACGGAAACGATCCACAAGACCGAAGACAGTGTTACGCAGCGTGGAGAAGACCCCGGAATACACAGAGGTCCACGACATATCCAGTGTTGGATTCCGTAATAAAAAAATAACTTCACACCATATTTCTTT
>NC_089752.1:71822819-71922819 GCF_040412425.1 Macrobrachium rosenbergii
ATGCAAGATTAAAAGTCATGCCCTTTACATTAGATGTTGCACAGAGAATCTTAACAAAATCAGCAGCAATAGTTATCCAGAAGCTCAAAACAGAAGGCATTCAACTGGAAGCCTACTGAGATGATTGGCTAATTGGGGATCTAACAAAGAAGAGTATGAAACCTAAGAGTGGTAGTCAGAAGACTTTAGTCAAAGGCTTTCCTATTAAACTAGAACAAGTCCCACCTCATATCCAATAGGCATTTGTGTGGTTGGGTCTTTGTTGATATATCATTTGTGGTCGGTTGTCTTCCTAGCCAAGCTCAAGTCCAAGGAAGGAAGGATCTACAAAGGTTCCTTACCCATCCTGAGGTTTTTCCATGAAGTAAGGTAATTGGGACCTGGAAGGGAACTCTGTACAACAGGTCGACCTGATTCCTCATTCCGTGCGGCAGTAATACACAGGTTGGGGAGGCAATTGGGAGGACTGTCAGGTGGCAGGATGATGGTCATCTGCTTTAGGGAGGTACCACATCAGTTTCCTGGGGCCTATGATGGCTGCCTTCCTGTCTTCAGAAAAATTGGAACCACATTTTGTTTGCCCTAGACAATATAAGTGATGGCTTTTATCAAGAGGTCAGGTTCTTGCTAGGTCCATCTTAGTGCAGTCATGCTGTCTATCCTACACCTGACTCAGGCAAAAAGCAGCACTTGTAAGAAATCGACCTAATGGGGTTGCTCAATGCCATAAAAGACTCCGAGGTAGACAGCAGCCTCAATTGAGTGGATGCTTAACAAACCATCCTTTCAAATAATTGTTAATGGGCTTTCGCAGGTGGACGTGAACCTGTTTGCCATGAGCGAAAACCATTCACTTGCAGTGTGCGTGTCTCCAAACCTGGACAGCCAGGCAACAACGAGATACATTTCTACAATAACAAGAGATACATTTCTACAAGACTGGAACAAATGGAGGACATTCTAACTTTTTCCACCATTGTCCCAGACTTTCAAGGTTTTGAACAAACTGCTAACTTTCCACAGAACCACCTATCCAGTGCCCTAAAATTGGCCAGAGTCATTGGTTCCTACTGCTTCCATGACGGGCATGAAAATCAATCCTAATACTGTCCACTGGTCTATCCTACACAAAAGGAAAAGCTGTATACACATCCTCTGAACCGTAGGCCTTATGTGGATTTTTAAAAATCTAGTCTACTGTGAAAATTATTCACCTAACAATGCTAGGTACCTCATGCAAAAACTAGAGACTTCTTCCATCCAGCAATACCAGTCAATATGGAAAGTGTGCTTGGATTCCCTCCAAACAGAGCTGGCTGACCCCTGGTTGAAAGTTTTACATTGCCTAACCTACCTTTTTGAGGACACACCGCCTTGCTGATATTACAATTATGTCATAAAAGGCTGCAATATCAAAGCCCTTCTTAATGGGGGTGTCACTGATTCAAATATATAAGTTTTTAACTCCCTTCTCTGGTCTTTGGCATTGCAAACACTGGCTCCTGCAAAGCTTCCCAATGCAAAGTCCATGAATAAGTTAATTTGACCCCTATCATCTAAATTCAACTCAGTGCTCCAAATGGCAGTCATTTTGACCATCTTAGCATCCCAGCTCTCTTCACCCACACACTTAGTCATCACTGCTGTGTCCTGCATTGTCATTTCTAGCCAAGAATGAAGACCCTTTGAAGAAGAAATCCCTGATTCTTCTATGGGAGCTAAGAATTACGGATAAGACATCGTGCCAAGTCCAAGCACTCCAGGTTTACCTAGATGTCGCAGCAATCATCCCAGATGGTTCTTGTTTCTTACACCATATCACAAACAAGCCCACTCTCTCTGCATGAGCTAACAATTGTCTTAGTGGCCCTAATTACTAGAGCAGAGCCCACCCCTGGCTACTGTTGAATACATTTCTGCATAAAAGTATTTGAGTTTACAGGGTAGTCATCACAGGCAGTGTTCTTTGAACAATGCTATCAAGACACCCACAACTTCAGGTACACTGCATGTTGGTAGGTGGTATGGTAAGTCCTGGTCTCCACAGGTGCCTTGGTAGAAAACAGAGCCTTCTTGACTGCATGGTAATTCTTAGATATTGCTGGAGAGGGGTGCAATGATGCTATATTCCAACCTGACATAATATGGTAAGTCACTTTCAACCCACTCTGAATAACACATACATAGGTTCTTGTTTTTTCCTATCCTTTACTGTTGAACACTAATGGGTACCCTGAATAAAAGAAGGTAGGTAAAACCTTAAGTGACTTTACCTTGGACCATTTTTTGCATAGGTCAGAATTTTTAATCAGGAGCTAGGTCTATTGGTCACCTGTTAATCTCTTTTCTGTGCTCCTTTGAAGACAAACAGGATTCACTATCAAAAAACAGGTTTTGACAAAGGAAAAATCTATTTTTGGTTGCTGCTTTGAGTCCTCAAACCCACCCACTTTCCCTGATAAAAAGGCATGGGACTTTGCGGTAATTATTTGTTTCTCAGACTTATTGAGTAATGTGCATCTTAGCCAGTTTGTGTGCTGTTGCAACAACCATGTGAGAAGGGTGAAGGAAAACTGGGTAATCACTTGAGTTCTTTTATAATCTATCACTGGTATCAAAGTCGCTTCTCTGGCCAAGAAAATCGCTTCTCTGGCCAAGACCAACAATGAGAAAATTCTTTGATATTGGGTGGTCTGTCTCATGGAGCCCTGGGAACCCATAAGAGTAACTCATTTTGAGGATTCACAGCAGCTGCCAAAAATAGGTTTCTCCTTTGTTAAAATCCTTATGTACATACATAAGTAGCACTTCAACTTTGCAGTTTTTTGGGGGTGTGGCTTTCTGATATGAGACAAAGTCTGTTAAGTAAGAAACAAGCTAAATTATGGGTACTGGGTTTGAGACGAAACAAATTATTAACAAAAAAATGTACATTGTCCTGATTACATGATTAATGAGATGGTAATTAGTATGTGGTGTTCATATGCTGATATTCAGGAATTAATGTATATACAGTTTAAAGAACATATAGGATGCCCAACCAAATGTAGATGTAAAAGTCATGTAACAACATTTGTGGTGAGGATTATTGTACAGGGAACTTTTAATTTTATAAGAAAAATTCAAAATACCTGATGTGAACATAAATAGAAGTCTCTTTCTGTAGGATGTGTAATACCATTATCAACTGTAGTTCCTGGAGGAATATTCTTGGACCTTCCAACTCCATCCCTCTCCTGACAAAACAACCTGTGAAGAAAAAGTAAAGTAACCACGACCAGGATTAATTGATTAATTGTGGGTTATCTGGTGTCACAACTACCAGGGTCACTGACGCCGAATACTAAATGTGATCTTTTCACTGTTATAGTATGTTATACAAAATTAAAAATAAAATTCTGCTAAACAGAACTACATACAAATTTTATTAAAAAGAAAAAACAAAAAAGAAAACTATAACTAAAATAAATAAATAAATAAATATATAAAATTCTGCTAAAAAGAACTATTAATAAATTTGATCCGATAAAAACAGTATAACTTAAGAAAAGAACAAAATATACTAAGACAGCACAGCTGTCAAATATATTTGAGAAGACCACCTTCTTTGATAAAAGAGATAACGTTATTAATATATATACTTTCTCCCAACAGTTTTTCCATGCTATAATTACCACCTACTTCACTGTTACCATGATCAGATCAGGACTTTGGTCAATCATACACACCATCTGAGCTGTCTTTCACCACTTACATAAAGGATGACACCTTCATCTGCTTGGGAGCTTTTCTTTCCTATCAGTGTCTAAGCCTGTGTATGTGCATATGTGCACATATGCATCACACTGAGGTAAACTTCAATATGCACTTGCTGTGCATTTGCATTTGCTCTTTCTCTGCGTTATTCTTTATTACTGCATACAGGGCATGGGATATGAAAATATACAGATACTTACTCATCCAAAACACATCACAAGTCAACTTAGAGACATCATATATCACTGGTTGAAAACTTGGGTAGATAGGTAATGCAATATACTTTCCGATATACATCACTATATGCATCATATTTTACTAAAGGACATTAACTTGTAATAATATAATCATGCACAATGAGAGAGAGAGAGAGAGAGAGAGAGAGAGAGAGAGAGAGAGAGAGAGAGAGAGAGAGAGAGAGAGAGAGAGAGAGAGAGAGAGAGAGAGAGAGAGAGAGAGAGAGAGAGAGAGAGAGAGAGAGAGAGAGAGAGAGAGAGAGACAACTGAGGTACTGCATACATTAAAGGCTATAACATACAAACTCCCTCTCTTTTTTATTTTTATCCTACTCTAATTTTACTGTATTTTCTCAATTTTTAACATTTTTGTATGTCATAATTTTACCGCATAAATGAAAAAAATAACCCAAAGGACATAGAACTGCATGCAATGAAATATATCAAGCAGAGAGAGAAATACTTTTAATACTTATGTTTTTAGGAAGATGATGTTTACTGGTTTAGGATGTAATTTCTACAGCTCCCGTTTTTACAATTTTAAACAATTCTATTTTTATTTTCCTTCACAAGGCATTTTTCATTACTTCGAACTGGCAAGCCTTTCATAGGAAATTAATCTTCTCTCAGAATATTTCATGAATAACTGCTTTCTGCAAACCTTATTTTTTAGACAAATTCGAATTTTTCTTAAACAATATTATTCACTGATATCACAAAACCTCCAACAGTACCTAAATAACACTTTTACACCAAATTTCCCTTCTTACATGATGACTCTTTTAGAAAGTGGTTTTTGCAAATTATCCACAATCATTATGGTGCTATTAATTTAAAATTAATTCCAAAAAATCCTTTAACAATTGGTTAATTTTTTAACTACAAGGATTGATTAAGCCCTTTTTTATCTTCTAACATGGTGTATATAAGTCTACTTGCCATATCTTCTAATGTGGTGTATATAAGTATACTTGCCATAAGTGTAACTCTGGGACATATGTCGGATCCATGAGGAAGTTACTGAGGGTCAGAATCAACTCCCATTGGGGAATAAGCTTTTGTACTGGTTGTAGGCTCTCCAATCCAGAACATTCTAATGTCAGAGCTCATTCCAAATTTGTAAAATTTCTATTGAAAGAAATGATTTCAGCATAATACGGCGAACAGCAAATCCTCACGAACTGCCTATACTCGAGTCACTGTTTATCAAAGAACTAGTACCCCCGTTAAATACCCAAACCTCCTCTACTTAACTTTAACTGAGTTCACTCTAATGCATTCAGTCTTTTGCTCTCTCCACCTAAGGTTGGTTAAGGGTCTTTTGTTTTGTTGAGTTTTTTAACTGTACTGTATTTGTTTCATTTTTCTCATGATTTTTAAACATTTTACAGTAACTTACCGAGTAATTTATTAATATTCAACAGATCCCAGATGATGTAATAGAGAAATTATTTTGAAACATTGGAAATTAAGAAATATGTTGGAGTTAACTGGTTTCCCTGGTCCACTCTCACACTGATGTGTCTTGCTGGCCGTCGCCTACCCTTGTTTTTTATATATATAAGTAATATATATTATATATTTTGTAAAGATGTCAGACGTCTCTTCATTTTGCATCAATCACGTTCATGCATCACACTTACAGGCAGTCGCTGGTCATCGGCAGCCTCGGTTACTGGCGATCTGGTTTTACGGCGCTTGTCTAGCGATGACGATAACCAGATTTTCGTCGCTGATAACTGGTTATTGGCGCTGATAACCAGTTATTGGTGCTGATCGCCTCTTATCGGTGGTGCTGATCACCGGTTATTGGCGCCGCTAACCGGGGATCAGTGCTATTATCGCTGATTTTCGGTTAGCGGCGATTTTCGGTTGTCGTCACGCCGTCGGGAACAGAACCCCGCCAATAACCGGGGACTGCCTGTATTAACATGTCAAGAACCTCATGTAAATATTCATGTGTAGAGTTTCCTGGCCTTCCCGCCGATATATATTTTATCATTGTATGTATATTATGTCTCTTAAAACTGCCATTTGTTTGACTGTCAACAAACACCAATTGCTCAGAGTGTGGGTCATGGCAAAAGGAGGTTGGGAACTATGTTTCTATCCGCACTCTATGTATATCTGAGCCCAGGTAAATAAATCAGTTAATACCCAGTTCAACTTTTTTGACCTCGCAATATATGTCTATATATATATGGTAAACCCCTGTATTCACGGACTCACATATTCGCGGTTTTCTCTGGAATGTATCTACCCATTATTCGTGGAAAGTTCGCCCATTTGCAGTATTTTTGACTGAAAATTATTCAATAATTACTGTATTTTCATATTTTCATGACCAAATTCACTTTTTGTGATAATACTATTAAAATACTTAGGTACAAGCATTTTTAGAGTTTTTTTGTGTTTAAACTGTCAAAATAGGCAGTTCTAAGTGTTTTTAGAGGGGTTTTGAGTATTCGCAGATTTTAGCTATTTGCGGGGGGGGGTTACACATCCCCTGCAAATACGGGGACTTACTGTGTATATATACATATATATCTATATATATAGGTATATGTAAATATACTGCATATATATATATATATATATATATATATATATATATATATATATATATATATATATATATATATAATATATATATATATATATATATATATATATACATATATATATATATATACATACATATATACATATATATATATATATATATATATATATATATATATATATATATATATATATATATATATATATATATATATATATACATATATACATATATATATATATATATATATATATATATATATATATATATATATATATATATATATATACATATATATATATATATATATATATATATATATATATATATATATATATAATATATATATATATATATATAATATAAATGACTGGAAACTACTATCAAGGCTACATTTCATAAACAAAAAGTTAGGCTAACCTGATTTACCCTTTCAGCAATCTTAAATTATAAATTGTTAGAAAAGTCACTGACTTGTGAATTTTAATAACAAAATTGTCTAATATTATTCCATTAATAAGTACACTATTATTTTATTATTAACAACAAGTTTAACCAGACCACTGAGCTGACTATCAGCTCTCATAGGACTGGCCCGAAGGATTTGGATGAAATGACAGGCCTAGGCTAGAAACCGAGCACTGGGACCAAATAGGTCACTTGGTAGTGATGAATGAATGTAAATGAAATTAAAAGCTGCACAATGGCATACGATCTCATACTGGAACACACACATACAATAAATACATTTATACTTATGTTTCCATATATACTCACCAAAAAGGTATATTAAAATTCAAAATTAAGTAAAATTTTAAAATTTAGTAATTTTGAAGTTCATCAGTCTAAAGGTATTCATATTTCTATTATTTACTTTTTATATTTCATCACTTAAATCGCAGCTCTTCATGATCATTAAAATGGGTATTACTGAAAATGTTGATTTCAACAAAATTTCTTTTATTGATCTATTTCCAAAATTTGATAATCGCTGCAGGTTATATTTTGGACATTCACACAGTACATGCTTAACTATTATCAACACTTCGCAATCTGGGCATTTGGGAGGAAGGCCACATGGACTGTTCATTAAGTGTCAGAACTACGTGTATGTGTCTGTCTCTCTCTCTCGGATAAGATGAACATTTTCCAACACTGGATTTTATCTGTTTTAATTGATCATTTTCAGGTTCTTCATTCCATATATTTTGCCACTTACAATCATTGTTTTTATATATAACTTATATAGTCACTAATAGGGATGTTTACATTTGCTCTTATGTGGACTGCTTCTTTAGCCGCTTTATCAGCCTCTTCATTTCCTTTAATCCCTACATGGGCAGGGATCCAACATATTTCAATATTTTTTCCATTACTATACAACTTATAGAGTGATAACTTAATTTGCTGGACAATATTGTTTTTTTGATTACAGGTTTGAATGGCTTCTACAGTGCTTCTGGAGTCGCTATAAATCACAAAATTATTACACAAGGTTTCTTTGTTTTTAATGGCTGATGCTATTGCACATAACTCAGCTGTAAATACTGAGGCGTTATTTGGTAGAGAGAACCGTTATGTCTTGTCTTCAGATATTGCAGCATGTCCCACTCCATACTGTGACTTAGATCCGTCGGTGTACATTGCGTATTGTGGACCTTTTTGGTTTATATGTTCTACTGTATGTTGTCTATGGTGTTCTGGGTTATATGAACAACTTTTTGATAAATATTTCCAGTGTGTACAAATTCTCATTTTATTCATTGTCCAAGGAGGAGTTAATTTTATTATTAGAGATAACTGTATATTTATACTTAGTGACTCAAAAAATCTTCTAGTTGTAATTGGGAAAGGCAGTGGATGATTGTTTACACACACATCTGTTATCCCGAAAAAATTTTTTTGGTTGAAAATCATTTGTCTGAATTCTCAGAGCACTCTTCATTGTTACTAGCTCTCTCTCTCTCTCTCTCTCTCTCTCTCTCTCTCTCTCTCTCGAGAGAGAGAGAGAGAGAGAGAGAGAGAGAGAGAGAGAGAGAGAGAGAGAGAGAGAAAGGTAGTTCACCACATTCAACTTGTAAAGATGACTCTGGTGATAGAAAGGCTCCTGAACATATTCTAAGGCCTTCATTATGAACTGGGTCTAACATTTTCAGCATTGCAACTGATGCCAAGCCATACATTTCACTTCCATAATCGATGATAGACAGCACTGTTGCTTTATACATTACGGTAAGGGTATGTCTATCGGCTCCCAAGTAGTGTTCGATAGTTTTTTAATTAGGTTTAATGCACTTTTACATTTTGATTTCATGAGTGTTATGTGGGCTTTCCAGTTCAAGTGAGTATCAAATACTAATCCCAAAAATTTTGCTGTTTGGCCAATTTGTATGGAATGATTTCCAATTTTTAAATCTATTTCTTCGCCTTTTTTCAACTTTTTATTTTTATAAAACATTACTGCTTTAGTTTTTTGTATAGAATATTTAAAGCCTACAGATGAGGCCCATTCATCTATATTTATTATACTTTCATTAATGATTCACTTCGCATGTTTTTTGCGCGATGCTGAATAATATATGGCAAAATCATCCATATACAAGTTACTGTTAATTCTGATTGGTAGACTATTACTAATATCATTTATTGCTAAAGTATACAGTGTGCCAATAAGGATGCTTCCTTGTGGAACACCATTTTCAAGTGGAAATGTACTTGGCAATATATCATAAATGTCCATAGATGCTGTTTTTATGTAACGTTTTTAGTATTGCATATCTCCACGTAGTATCATATGCCTTTTCAACGTAAAAAAAAGACAGCTATAGTAATTTGTTTTCGTTCAAATCCTCTTTGTATGTGGTCCTCCAAGTTAGACAGAGAATCCAGTGTAGATCTGTTACATTGTGACCCAAATTGACTGGGAGTCAAAATTTTTTCTCGAATGTGCCATGTTGGTCGAGCATTTACCATTTTCTCTAGTAATTTGCATAAACGACTTGTTAAAGAAATTGGTCTGTAATTGTTTACATTATTG
Organism: Macrobrachium rosenbergii; assembly: GCF_040412425.1. NCBI lineage: Eukaryota > Metazoa > Arthropoda > Malacostraca > Decapoda > Palaemonidae > Macrobrachium > Macrobrachium rosenbergii. The sequence continues at coordinate 71,832,412 of NC_089752.1, forward strand.
GGATCTTTTCCAGGGTTAAGGATAGGAATGATGATAGCTTTACGTCATTCATTAGGAAATAAATTTCGAAGCCATAAGTAATTATAAAACTAATATATATGACTGACAAAGGTGCTAAAGGCACATCATTTCAAAACAAATACTGTCACCTTCAGGGGTAGATTTATTGCTGTTCAACAGAGTAAATTCTAGCTCTTCCATATTAAATTTTCTATTATAATATATATCTTCTATTGTTTTAAAATTTATTGTTATTAATTCTATTTTTCTTTGTGTGGAAATGCTCATCTAAATTTTTGTCACTACTTACTTTTGCTATTTTCTCCTATTACATTAATTATTTCTTTTGATCTAGTACTCTTTTCCCATCTTTTGTTATGGCATGTCTAGGAGGTTTAACATGGGTGCCATTTATTTTCCTGAATTTTTCCCATATTTTTTGTATGGGAGTATTATTAGAGAGATCTGATGCATATTTCCTCCATGAAATTTTTCTTCCTTGAATTACTTCTTTGAATTTTGCAGATATTTTGTTATATAGAGGTTTTAATGTATCAATTTCTAATAATTATATAGTAAGTTTTTGTAAATTTTCTTCTAATATCGGTGGTTTTATTTTACTGAACTTTCCGTTCAAATTATCTAATCGTCTTCCAGTTTTGTTTTATTTTTATTAATTCTGTTAGTTTTTCAGAACACAATGGGACTTTGTGTTTTGTTGGATGGGCTTTTGATTTTGGTATTGCTTTATCACCAGCATTTTTAATGAAATTAACAAGGAATTTAATAGTTTCATTACGGTCTTTTAAATATTCAAATGGTGGGATATTTCCAGTGTGGAATTCATATTGCTACCAATCTGCTTTATAAATGTTATACTGAGGGACATGCTTGGCATGATTATTTTGTAATAATGAAATTAATATTGGGAAATGATCACTTGTGTTCAAGTCATCAACTGTATTCCAATCCAATCTGTCGACTATGTTTGCTGTTACACAGAGTTAAGTCGACTGAGGAAAATGTTCCATGTGTTTTAGAAAAATATGAGCTGACTTCGTTATTACTTATACAGCACGTCACATGAATCTATAAATTCTTCAATTCTACTTCCTGCTCTACTTGAGTCTGTACAGTTACAATCCTACATCAGGTTGTGAACATTAAAATCACCTACTATTAATGTAGGTTCCTTGGCATTATTAAGTAATTCTTTAAGTTTGTCAATGTCGTAATTTTTATTCGGTTGGTTGTATAAATTATAAGTTACATAATTATCACTTCTTATTCGAATTTTAATACCTGACATTTGCAAGTCAGTAATGTTAACAGGTACTTGGTTGTAAAATACTTTATGTACATATATGGCTGTACCTGAATTTCCTTCTTCCTCTCGTGATGTTGATGCTAATCTCTTAGCACCAACATCAATTCTCCTTTGACATAATCATTGTTATCTATGGTATGGTTCTCTTTCACTTCGTCAGTGTTTTCAACATCTGCCTTCATAAGTTTTACTATCATTTTGGGAGATAAAGGTATATTCTTAGCTTGTTTTTGTTCCTTTTTCATCTCCTTTATCTTTGGTTTAACCTATGTTTCTCTAATAATAATAACTGGTTTCTTCGTTTTGGGGGGAGGGGGTGTTCTCTACGAAGGCCTTTTTTATCTTTAATTCCCAGTCCATTACGACCCTCCTCTGTTACTTCTGTAGTAGCATCCTCCTGTGTTTCTATTTGCATTAATATTTCAAATGAATTGGATAAAATATTATCCATCTCATTTGTACCTGTTTATTATTTAACATTTTAGTTTTTATTACTTCTAAATTAATCATTTCTTGAGGTTTACTTTTCTGTGCTTTGTTACTTCTATCTATTTGCATTTTTGTTTCATTATTTACTTGTTATTGAAGGATATGTATGTTTCTTAAACAGATCCTGAATTCCTCTCACTTTTTATTCCAACTTAGCCTCTTTTATAGACATCCCCATTCTTTCTTGTAGTAGTTTTAATTCTGTATTGTATATATAATACATGCATTCTTTGGATCTTGCATGATGGTTCTGCCCAGAGTTTACACACTTAGGTTCACTGCACTTCCATTGTGTGGTATGTTCAATAGATCCACAATAAGTGCATACCGGTTCGAACATTATGACAATTTTTCTTTGAGTGCCTATACTTACTGCAATTCTGACACTGCAGTGGATTTGGGACAGGGTCTTAACTCTCTATTTTGGCCTAAAATTTTTATTTTTTGAGGTAGATCTTCACCCTCAAATTTTGTTTTTGCTAATTTTAACATTTGTTTACTGCTATTTTTACTTGGTACAACCTATACCTCACAATCTTGGCCCTTGGGTTATCTTTTTTTGAGTCTAATAGCATTTTTTGGTCAACTGGTTTGTTGTTGTTTTCAGGTGCTGTTCATAGTATCATGTTTTTTCACTTTTAAGTTAATACTGTCTATATTTTTCAAAGACAAATAGTCTTCAGACTGACTTTTTGTTGTGGCTTCTATAAGCCAAGTTTCCTCCTTTATTTGTCTGAATGACATATCTGTTGTTTAAAGATGAAATATTTTGGTCAGCTTCTACAGTTAGAAACCTTGACCAATTTCAACTCCCAAAGAGGGACTTGAAGTGAGCCAAGGTTGGGTCATGTCGGTATTTAATCTATTTGGGAGTTTTATAAGGTAATAAAGTTTCAATACCAGTCTGATTCTGATTATTTGGATTATCCAGAGAATTGTCCATTTCCATGCTATAAGATTTGCTCTGTACTAGAGCAGCGGTTGTCATCTGAGCCGGAACAATATCAGCAAAGGGTCCAGGGGTACTTGAATTTTTAAAATTACTCGGCATAAAGATTAAAGTATAAAAGAAAATCAAATAAACCTGAAAACCTTAAAAGGATATCATCAGCCTTTCATGGAGTTTATTCTTCTACCAATGGCACTAGTGAGAACCGACTCCAAAATGTCCGCTCCCTACCCTACCTGACAGGGGATGGCACAACACAATTAGAGTGGCCCAAGTGTCAGCAAAACCCGCTTGCTAGGACTGACAATATTACTAGAATACAATCATCCCCACCCTAATCATGTTATGGGCAAAACAGATAGAATACTGAGAGTCCTATCCCCAGAACCAGAACCCCCTTGGAATCTGTGGTCCAGCCATAAAGAATAGTTCCACCTGATATTTCAAAGGTTCGGACATTATCCGGCAGTTGATGGTCCTACCTACCACAGTTCCCACTATTTAGCTTCGGATAAAAACCCAACCCCAGTTATGATATCTTTTCCTATTTATCAGGTCCGATAACTTTTAGCAAAAGCAGAAAAATCCACAAAAATTAAAGGATTCAAGAGAGCCCTCACCACATCAAGGTGGTATTAATAAATATAGCACGGCAACTACAGCATAGCCTAGCAATCTAATCCTAACTTCTCACCTTGCAGGAGACCTACTGGTTACCAGTTTTAACAAATATGGGCCTACCTGTTAATATTTTATGGAATTAAAACTTTTCACTGAGTCTTAACATTATGTACATGCTTAACTCTAAAGTTGCTGTTATGAACGAATTTGGTGGAGGAAACATTGGGATTACATGACATCTGTGACAGACCAGAGTGCCAAGAGGAAGACAGTCGACATAAACGCTGTTGTCACATCTGTACGAGTAGGATGAAAGAAAACCCTAGGTAGTCACTGTGGAAAGGAGATACAGGCAGTCCCCGGTTATCTGCGGCCTCAGTTATCAGCAATCCGGTTTTACGGGGCTTGTCTAGCGACAACAATAACCGGATTTTCCACACCGATTCCCAGTTTTCTGTGCCAATCTCCGGTTATCGGCGCTGATCCTTGGTTATCGGCAGCGCTGATGCCCGGTTATCGGCGCCGATAACCGGCGCTATTATCGCCGATTTTCGGTTATCGTCTGCTCTCGGGAACGGAACCCAGCCGATAACTGGGGACTGCCTGTAGGCCTCTTGTCCTGAGTCCTTTATATTCTGTCCCTGTGCCAATAAGCACTATTCTGGCCGAGACCATAAATAAGAGAATTCTTTGAGATTGATTTGTCAGTCTTATGGAGACCTGGGGGGACCATAAGTGTGTATTATTATTATTATTATTATTAAAATAGTTAGCACATCACTGACCTGATTATCAGCTCTCACAGGGCTGGCTCGAAGGATTTGTTTTTACTTATATTTTTTTCTCTATATTTTGTCAAATTACAATTTTTCAAACTTTATAATTGGATTAATTGCAAATATTGAAGCTTCTGACAAAATTTCACTGATCGATTTATTTAAAAAACTTGATAGTCGCTGCTGATTATATTTTGGAAATTAACATAGAATTCACAAGCAGGGTTGTGTGGGTTATTCATTTGATGTGACTGGCCTACTCGGAGACAGGTCAGAATTACTTATGTCTCTCTCTTTGGCATGATGAACTCCATTTTCCAATACTAAGTGTTATTTGTTTTAATTTATTACTTTTAGGTTCTTCGGTCCATATATTTTGCCTTTTTTTTTTTACAATATAGTCGACCCCTGCGTATTGGCGGCTTTACCTATTCGCATATTTTTCTGTAGACCCTATCACCAAATTATTCATGGAGAATTCGGCTATTCTAGTTTTTTCATCGAACAATATTCACTAATCACTGTATTTCCATGCCTAAATACATTTTCTATAAAAAAATGGCTTACTAATTTTCAAATAATAATATTTAATTTAGGAATACAGTATGTCCCCCGTCAAGGGGTTAGGGACCACAACCACCTGCATCACGCGAAAATCTGTGTTAAGCTGGTATCCTCTAAAAATGCTTATAACTGCCTATTTTAATAGTTCAAACACCAAATATACCTTAAGCTACCATCCTAAAACCCTTTAATACAATTTCAAAGTCATCTTACAACATTGCCATTAAAAATATATGGATTACAGCTACGTGAGAAAACTAAACTCAAGTTTCACCCTACATTCAATCACAGCCATTTTCTCTCATGCACAATTGAAGGGGAAACATTGGGAATTCACTAGTAGACAAGTAGGGTAAGCACTGGGAATTCACAGTACAGTTCAATACTGCACAGTACTTGGTACTTAAATATATATATAAATAAGCATTGAAACAAATACCAAATTATAAATGCAATCAACAGTGATAAAATATTCCCTTGTGTGTACATGTTACAATGATTTATTAATTTTCAAATATTAATATTAAAATGTAAGCACAGCAAAATGTCGATAAAATGTTATTTCACTTACAGAATCCATTTATACTGTATTACATATTATATTGATATCATCATCATCTTAATATGTACAAAAAATTATCATCCCCACATTTGTTATGTTTACATTCTGAGAATCAGCTGATTGAGACTACTACTGAAAGAATTAGGAAAATACCTTTTTAGTTGCTAAAAGAAACAAAAAGTATTTATGGAATTATTATTTTTAATTTTGTACATAAAAGTTCATGATAGGGTAATTTATATTTCAATGAGAGAGAGAGAGAGAGAGAGAGAGAGAGAGAGAGAGAGAGAGAGAGAGAGAGAGAGAGAGAGAGAGAGAGAGAGAGAGAGAGAGAGAGAGAGAGAGAGACTTATGTAAACCAGTTTTCTCCCCTCCATATGGGAGGGACCTCCTTACAGTGAACCCTCCTGGGGACTACAGCTCCCTATATTGGTTTTCTCACCTCGTACTTCTATGCTGCTCAGAAATGATATTGAAATATTAAATTTCAAAGTGATATTGAAATATTAAAATATTACTGTAAAGTGTTTTAGGATGATAGTTTAAAGTATATTTGGTATCTGAGTATTAAAATAGGCAGTTATAAGCATTTTTAGAGGGCATCTATTACAATACGCAGTTATAAGCATTTTCAGAGGGGGTGCCAGGTGTTCGCAGATTTTAACTACTTGTGGGGTGGTTGTGGTCCCTATCCCCTGTGAATATGGGGGGGTGACTGTACTTATTTCTATATGTTATATACAATCATTAATAGGGATATTTACATTTGATCTTGTTATATGGGCTGCTGCTTTGGCTGATTTATTAGCCTCTTCATTTCCTTTGATCGCTTTTTGGGAAAGGATCCAACATTTTTCTGTAGTTTTCCCATTATTATGTAACTTATGGAGTGATAACTTAATTTGTTGTATGATACAAAATACCACATCAGTTTATAAAATACATTGTTCAGATCCTTTTCTTTTTTTATTGTCTATATTTTTAATTAGTTTGAGATTTCTTTACAAGATGAAAAGTAGAATTAATTAAAAAAAAAAGATAAAGAAAATTCCTTGTTTTATGTAGGTTTTTAAGTATTTTGTCTGAATCACTAGGAAATATTTCATTTCGTTTAGATATGAACAATCTTTCCAACCATGTTATCAGAGTACATATCATCTGTATACAAAGATTTCTGTCAAGAGAATATTTTACGCAAATAAAACAGTGGGTAAGTTTAGCATAGCTAATATCAGATTACCATCTGTTTAAAGATTTTTGTTAAAGAAAGAATGTTATTTAAAGCTAGCAATTAAGATATAACTATGAAAAATATAATTTACAACTTCCTTTCTTAAACTAAATACAGCGAAATACACTGATGAATGAGGTTTGGTTAGCACATCTGCAGGACCAACGTTCCGTACACCAGTTTGGATGCATGATTACTTCTAAACCTTACGTGACAATTTTTCTTTTCAATATTATCAAAAATGTCAAATAGAACAAATATTTTTACAAATACAGTATGTAGGAGAATTCAGATATATAATAAGGAAACTGGGAATATTGTTTTTACAAATGAATGGTTTATTGGGAGTCAAATAAGACTAGAATGAATGGTAAATGGTAACATCATGTGTGAACAGAGAAAAAATATTTTTACAAATACAATATGAAGGATAATTCAGATATATATTAAGGAAACTGGGAATATTGTTTTTACAAATGAATGGTTAATGGGAGTCAAATTAGCCTAGAGTGAATGGTAACTGGTAATGTCATGTGTGAACAGAATTATTGGTGCTTTTGGGGATTTATACCAAACATCAGGATGTGAATAGCATTCACGAACTGAAACTGACTAGAGAAATCACTCTTACTGGATACTGTATACGGGATAAAAATAATTTACTGTTATTTTTCTTTAATGGTGTTTGAAAGAATATATGGACTTATCGTTAGCTGTTATTCTTTAACCCTTAAAGGATGGGTTAAATATATGTCAAGCACACCCCAAGACCAGGCAAACTTTAACGATGGCCAACAGAAAAAAAAACAAAACATCAGAGGAAAGAGGAAGATACGCAAATGTATATGGTTTTAGAAAAAAAATTCTAAACATTTTTTCATACCTTCCACAGGAATCTGAAAGTGACTATTTACAACCCTATGTGGGGCCCCTTTTACAAGACACTCATAAAAATATGTTAATTTTACCAGGCCATGCAAGTTTTTCTAATATTTTACTTTATTTTATTTTAACCAGGCCATGCAAGTTTTTCTAATATTTTACTTTATTCTATTTTGTAAAATTATAATTACAGCTCACACAATATCATAACAAACATGAACTAAAATCAGTAACAAATTCTGAGTATACTTGTTGTAAAATATTTACTGAGATGGAAAGATGCAGTAAATTTCCATGAGGTATACAGAAGATGCAGTAAATTTTCCTGAGGTATACATGTTTTTTCTAATATTTCTTTGCAAAATTACTTTTATAGCTCACATACTATCTTAAAAGATAAGAACTAAAACCAACAGCAATCCTAGGGTATATTTATGAGCAAATACATAAAAAGACATCCTGAAGCAGCAGAGAGGCAGTACATTTCCCTCTGAAATCTCAAGGCATACTGATAATGTCTCTCCCATAGTGAGCTAAATAGTTGGTCATAAATCATTTATGGCCCACTGAAATGCTACGAACATTTTTCCCGTTAAATTCATCCAAACCGAATGGTGTGTAATATAAATACTCATATAGGGATTCCCATCCATTAAGAGTTAATTATTTTCAAAAGCATTTACTGAAGTATTATTATTAGTTAATATTTTTCTACTATATGAAATTTTTTAATGTTACATTTCAACCTCTTGCTCACTATCAATATTTTCTACCACCCATTATGGATGTTATTAATATATGGAAATACATTATTTTTGTTTTTCTGTTTTACTTCATTATGGAGAGTAAAAAAATTTTTCTCTCAAAGGAGTGAATAATTCAGTCCTCAACCGTAAAGTTTCAGAATTAAGTCAAATGGACAATTCAAGGAGGCCATTCAACACTGAAATGATCAGTTGTATATTTGCATACAACTGTAAAAGATTACAGTACATTACTGATTATGAAAATCTAATACCACACAAATACGTAACAAAATCATACTGCATATTATAGGATTCCCTGCCTTTCACAGATCAGGCAATGATCATAAAGGCCTAGCCAAATATTTATAGGTTAATATTCAACATTTTTTAATTTTTTGATTATGACAAACAAATTGTAATAAATGGTTTTGTTTTTAACGCTGTATGCACTAAACACTTACGCCTACAATTTTTAAGTGCTAAAATAAAGCTATTTTCAGATTTTCAGACTGTAAAAATGGTGTAGGATGAGTTACAGGAAAATATTAACAGCACATTTCTTGAACAAATTTACAAAAGAATTATTATAATTTTAATTTCCTTTAAATGGAATGTTATTTAGCTCGGCTACCAGGATACTCACTGCCCACACAATATTCATTAGCGAGTAACTTGTTTGTTTGTTTTTTATCAAGCCAGTCTTGTGCAGGAGTGGGGTCTTGCTCTATGGCAACCCGTAACGAAGTGAAATGGTTAGTCTGTCATCACAGCACATCTTGTGCCTGGCCAACAGTTACCAGATACCTCTTGCTGAATGCTGGCATATTCCTTTTGTCAGAAACATAAAGGAAATGATGCAATATTTTGTATCTCAATGGCACAATGTTTTTTAGTTGTAACTTTGAATAACTTCTATAGTGGTTCTTGAGTCGCTAAAAATCACAAAATTACTGAATGATGTTTATTTTTATGGCTGATGCAATTGCACATAACTCTGCTGTGAATACTGAGGCCTTATCAGGAAGAGAGAATTGATATGTTCTGTCTTCCAATAAAGCTGCATATTCCACTCCGTATTGTGATTTAGATCCATCTGTGTATATTGTGTAAAGTGGACCGTTTTGGCTTATATGTTCTATTATTTGTTTTGTATGGTGTTCTGGGGTATATAAGTAACTTTTTGATAAATATTTCAAGTTGTGCAAAGTCTTACTTTATCCTTAGTCTGAGGAAGAGGTAGTTTTACTATTGAAGGTAACTGTTCATTTATATTCAGTGACTCAATCTTTTACCTCTAACTGGGAAAGGTAGTGAAATGACTTTCATAACAAAATTAAGTTTCATATTTACCAAGTAATTACATAGCTACATTTTCTAACTCAAGCAGCAGCCTTTTATTTGAAAAATCGCAGTAGCACTTCGATTCTTCAGTGTAGAAGACATGCCCGTCCACCAATGGGAGTACTGGTAATGACTGAGCCGAAAACCTCATTCTGTTTGTGCCCTTATGTCCATGAGAGGGGAGGAGGGTTGCTTCAATTCTGTATTTACTTGCTATGTATATATGAAACTTAATTTTATTATGAAAATGTAATTTTCATATAAGTAACTTGCCAAGTAGTTAACATAGCTGAATCCCACATTGAATGGGGTGGGATACGGACATATTCTATTCCAAAACATTAAGGCATGGTAATGACTTTGAAATAGAAAATTTGCTAACACTGAAACAATGCTCGCTGTTTTCTTACCTGGTAAGAGAGCCAATGCAGGTGAATACTGCCTCTGGTTGGTGCTCATCTGAACCTGAGGTGCCGTGGCGGTTGAGCCATGGGTCGCCTCTACTTAAGTGGGAGCCTTGCAGTGGAGGATAGGCCTGATCACTGGCAAAGCATACACAAGTGCCCTTGCCCTGGGTGCAATATCAGCACAAAAAAAACCCACCAGACAATGCTGTCACCTACACTAAAAACATCACAACCCATCCACTGAGACTGGTGGGTATCCCCTGGCTCCAGAAAATTCAACACCTTCCTTCAAGCCAAAGAGATAGTAAGAGAAAGAGATTCCCTATGTTTCCTCCCCCAATAACATGCCAGCCACTGATAATGGCCCCAGGGCACTGCAATTTTCAAACACCGTTTCAACTTCTGTCAAACAGTGAGATGCAAAGATCAGTTCGCACTTCCAGTACATTGACAGCAGAATGGAAGTGAGGGACATACTGTGCCTGAAAGCTAATGAGTTAGAGACTGCCGACATCATGAGCTCACTTTAAAAGTAGACCAAAATGTCCTCCTGAATCTCAGAGTGAGCCTCAGAAATGACATCTTTCACAAAGAAGGTCAATGCATTCTTAGTCAGGGGGCAAGTGGGTTCTTGACAGAGCACCAGAGGTTACTGAATGATCCTCTGATCTTCTCGGCCATGCTCAGGTAATACCTTAAAGCCCTAGCAGGACAAAGAACTCTCTCTTCTTCCTCAGAGTCAAGGATGTCCATTAAGTTTTTAATGCAGAAAGAAAGCGGCCAGGGCTTGGATGGGTCCTCATTCTTGGCTAAAAATCCGAGGGTAAAGGAGCAAACTGTGCCTCCTTGAGAAAAACTTACCCTTTTATCGATGGCTTGGATCTCACTAGTATGTTAGCAGCAGCCAGCCATGAGGAAGTGTATCTTCTGGGTAAGGTTTCTCCAAGAAGAGGAATATAGGGGTTCAAAAGTGGGACCCATCAGCCACTTCAACACTATGTCTAGGTTCCAGGAGACTGTATCTTCCTTCCTTTGCTTAGGTGTATCAAAGGACTTGAGGTCATTAAGATGTAAGTCTGACGAAAGATCCAGGCCCGTGTTTAAATACAGCTCGATACCCCTTAATGATGGAGGACGAGAGATTTCTAGATCTCTTAAGATAAAGGACGAAATCTACAATTTGGGTCACAGATGTCTCGGAGGAAATGATGCTGTGTCCAAGACACCAGTTTTGGAAATTTGCCCACTTAGCCTGGTAGACACGGCTAGAAAATTGACACCTGCATCTTGCAACAGCCTCTGCAGGACGTCTTGAAAAACCTTTTGCTCTGACCAGCTTCCGGACAGTCTGAAGCCTGTCAGAGCAAGAGGCGGACAACCCTTGGTGGTATCTCTTGAAGTGAGATTGTCCAGTAGACAAGGTTTTTGGGGGAGTCTTGGAAGTCCACCTACAACCATAGCAGGTCCTGGAACCATTCTTTCATGGGCCAGAACGGGGCTATGAGGGTCATCATAACGCCATGATGAGCCCAAGACTTGTTCAGCACTTCCCTGGCCATGTTGAAGGGTGGAAAGTACAGGTCAAAGTTCGACCAGATGGTCCAGGCCCGGAGAACAAAAGAGAGGAAGGCAATGGTTCCTTGAGGTGGCAAACAGGTCCAATGTTGGCCTGCCCCATAGTTTCCACAGATTCCGACAGACCAGGGGATCCTAGGTCCACTCAGTGGAAGGACCTGCTTTCGATGGCTCAGTTCGTCCACCAGAACATTTAGTTTGTCCTGAATAAATCAAGTGACTAGATTCACTCTATTTTGATCTGCCCACAGTAGAAGGTCTCTTGCTGTCTGGCAGAGAAAATGAGCGAGTGCCGCCTCTCTTTCGTATGTACATTAGGGCTGTGGTATTGTCTGAATGGACTACCAGTCTTGTTGTAACTAGGGTCAAGAAGCACTGAAGCCTTAAGTAAATTACTTTCAGCTCTCTGACGATGTGAAGGTTCTGTTCTTCCGGCAACTACGTCCCAGAAACTTCCCGGTCCCCCAAGAGGACTCCTCAACCTAGACCCAAGGCATCTGAATAGAAGTCTAGGTCTGGGCTCAGAGGATGAAGGGCTTTCCTTTTGAAAGTCTTCATTTGGACAGCCACCATTCAGATCTGACTTGATCTCCAGATTTATGGGAAACACATGGACATCCGGCTGCGTTTTCTTGTCCCATTTGGCCGAAGCAAAGGGCCAAAAACTAGAAGATTTACCTGGCACCGGGTGCTCTGAGAGGAGAAAAGCGTTTGGATGCTGACGTCGGGCACCTCAGAGAGTGCCCTGAAACACATACCTTAGATACTTCCTGGAGTCCGGATGTCTAAGGATGTGGAAGTATGCATCCTGGTTATACAAGGTTATCATCAAATCACCCTGGTCAATGGATGAAAGGACTGACTGGTTCACCTCCATGTAGAACGTCATCTTCTGGATGAAGAGATTGGGGGCACTTATGTTGAGGACTGGTCTCCAACCCCCGATGATTTGGGGACCACAAATAGATAGCTGTAGAAGCCCTCTGAGTTGATGTGAAAGTTAATAGGTCACAAGTATTTTATGAATTACAATACATAGTAAATGTTTGATTAACAAGTGTGGCTAAAGGCATTCTGAAGAACCTTGAGATGATTAGGTGTTGTCTGGTGCATTTCCTAATTAGTAAAGCTGTATACGTCAGGTATTCTCAAGACGTGGGAACTTCCCTGCCTTGCAACAAGACTTTATGAGTTTGCCAGAAATGTCCAGGTTCTGGTTAATTAGTTGGTAGGTGCGTTCCTTTTGGGCGGAGTCCCAGGGTGTGAAGGGATTAGTTATCACACAAATGATCGTTCGAAGACCAGCACTAAACATTATAAAAATTCTTTGGTGAAGACTCTGTGGTTTGAGACCTGTTGATTAAGACTGTGAACATTGCTATTTGGAGGTAGGAATCACATTAGATTTCCCAACTGCAGATTGTTCTTTTCATTTAACATATATCTTACTTGTGTCAAGCATTTATTACGTTGTGTGTACTTTATACGGAACATGGGAGGAATTCCCATATCTTTATTTTTATGTATTTGTTTAACCCTTAAATGCCGAGCGTCTATTTCCAAAAGTGTCTCCCGTATGCTGGCGGAGTTTGAGAGTTAGCGCCACAGCGGAAAGAAAGTTTTTTAAAAATTCACCATAAAGCAAAATATTGTGCTAGAGACTTACCGTTTGTTGCAAAATGAAGGTAAATGATTGAATATTACTAGAATGTAAGAGTTTTAGCTTACAATTGCATTTTTCGACCATTTCGGTCGAGTTAAAGTTGACCGAAGGTCGAATTTTTTCTATTTATCGTGATTTATATGAAAATATTTCAGAACTGATAAAAGCTACAACCATGAGTTATTTTTTGTTGTATTCTACATGACATTGCACACATTTTGATAGACGAAACTTTATGTAATGGCCAATAGAGAACAGTGCAAAAATTACAACAAAGTGACTAAAGAATTTCTGAGATTTTCAGCAGTTAGCGCATGCAGACGTAAGGAAAAAGTTTTTTAAAAAATTCAACATAAATCTAAATATTGTGCTAGAGACTTCCAGTTTGTTACAAAACAAAGGTAAATGATTGAATATTACTAGAATGTAAGAGTTTTAGCTTACAATTGCATTTTTCGACCATTTCGGTCAAGTCAAAATTGACCGAAGGTTGAAATTTTGGCACTTATCGTGATTTATATGAAAATATTTCAAACTATCGTGATTTATATGAAAATATTTCAAACCTGATAAAACCTACAACCATGAGGTATTTTGTTGTATTCTACCTGAAATTGCGCACAATTTCATATATAAAACTTTATATAACGGCTAATAGAAAACAGTGCAAAAATTACGACAAAGTGACTAAAGAATTTCTGAGATTTTCAGCGGAGTTAGCACGAGCGGACGTAAGGAAAAAGTTTTTTTCAAAATTTCACCATTAATCGAAATATTGTGCTAGAGACTTCTCGTGTGTTACAAAATGAAGGTAAATGACTGAATATTACTAGAATGTAAGAGTTTTAGCTTACAATTGCATTTTTCGACCATTTCGGTCGAGTCAAAGTTGATTAAAGGTTGAAATTTTGGCACTTATCGTGATTTATGTGAAAATATTTCAAAACTGATAAAAGCTACAACCATGAATTATTTTTTGTTGTATTCTACATGAAATTGCACAAATTTTCATGTATAAAATTTTATGTAACACCTAATAGGAAATAGTGCAAAAATTACAACAATGTGACTAAAGAAATTCTGAGATTTTCAGCGGAGTTAGCACGCGCAGACGTACGGAAAAAGTTTTTTAAAAAATTCACCATAAATCGAAATATTGTGCTAGAGACTTCCCGTTTGTTGCAAAATGAAGGTAAACGATTGAATGTTACTAGAATATAAGAGTTTTAGCTTACAATTGCATTTTTCGAGCATTTCAGTCGAGTCAAAGTTGACCAAAGGTTGAAATTTTGGCACTTATTGTGATTTATGTGAAAATATTTCAAAATTGATACAGGCTACAACCATGAGTCATTTTTTGTTGTATTCTACATGAAATTGCACACATTTTCATGTATAAAACTTTATGTAACGCCTAATAGAAAATGGTGCAAAAATTACGACAAAGTGACTAAAGAATTTCTGAGATTTTCAGCAGAGTTAGTGCAAGCAGAGGTAAGGAAAAAGTTTTTTTCAAAAATTCACCATACATCGAAATATTGTGCTAGAGACTTCCCGTTTGTTGCAAAATGAAGGTAATGATTGAATGTTACTAGAATATAAGAGTTTTAGCTTACAATTGCATTTTTTTACCATTTCGGTCGAGTCAAAGTTGAGCGAAGGTTGAAATTTTGGCTCGTCGTGATTTATATGAAAATATTTCAAAACTGTTACAAGCTACAACCATGAGTTACTTTTGGTTGTATTGTACATGAAATTGCGCACATTTTCATATATAAAACTTTATGTAACGGCTAACAGAAAACGGTGTAAAAATTATGACAAAGTGACTAAAGAATTTCTGAGATTTTCAGCAGTTAGCGCGTGCGGAGGTAAGGAAAAAGTTTTTTTCAAAAATTCACCATAAATCGAAATATTGTGCTACAGACTTCCCATTTGTTGCAAATTGAAGGTAAATGATTGAATATCACAAGAATGTAAGATTTTTACTTACCAAAAAATACCTATATATATATATATATATATATATATATATATATATATATATATATATATATATATATATATATATATATACCTTATATATATATATCTATATATATATATATATATATATATATATATATATATATATATATATATATATATATACATACAGGTTGACCATCGCTAATCCGGCAATCAGTAGTCCGGAACAATCAGTAATCCGGCACAAATTTCAGCTAGAGTAATTTCTAATGTTTCCGCACTAATTTTCAAATTTTCGCTGCATCGCTAACTACAGGCATGCTTTTGCTGTTCCCTTTTACATCGATTATTGTCTTTTGGGCGCAGTGTGCTGCATCAACAAACTGGCAGCCTACCTTACATTATACTGAACTCTATTCACATATTAACAGTATTATACAAACATCAACATAACGAATGTGCATCTTTTCCATGGATCTTTTAAAAGTTATGCTTTACTACATTGTTTCCAATTGCTTATATTCTCATATTGCTTTTGTATTATAAATTGCGATCAATGTTTTGTTTTGGGAATCGATATCGCGGTGTTTATTTCACCGCATTTAACTAATTTCAAAGCGCTTTTCTTGCTTCTAATTAGCGTAAATGAATATGGATACTTTATTTACTGGACACTGATATTTTTTGTTATATGAAGTGTTTTTAAGTCGAAATATAACTTAAATAGGTCTCGTTGTGAAATTAATTTAGCTATTTTTTCATTAATATATGAGGTTTGCGGGAATCGCGGCGGGCTGTTTTGGGGGCAAGTTTGTTTTGTGTAAAAAAATCAAGATTCCGTTCGCTATTTTCTCTTGCTTTATGGTCGAGTTTCATCCATGTTGCCAATGCACGATAATTTATAGTCATTAGCAGCTTGAACATTGTTTTCTCAGCTTCAGCTACAACTTACAGCTTAGTTACTGTAGCAGTATATTTCCCCGCCGATCTTTTCTCCAAAGCGAATAAGGGTATAGTGTAAAAAATATATCAGTCCCATTGTACAGTATTTAATGTCAATTGTAATATAACTACAGTAATTGTGTATTACCGTACGATGGTTGAAATACAAGTAAAACAGTTGTTATCAGATACGATTATTAGATAAACAACAGTTTCCCGTTCGGTTGTTTATGGCTGTATGCATTTACGCAAGAGTATAACGTTACAACAATACTTTTATCATTCTCTTTTACTTTTTTAACTAGCAGATGGGATAGAGAGATGGAGGAAAAGAAGTTGGTCTATTCAGGGGTTTCTCTGTGGAACATATCTAGCCATTATTCGTGGAAAATTCGCCCATTTGTGGTATTTTTCACAGAAATATTCACTAATTACTGTACTTTCATATAATTTTCATGAATAAATACACTTTTTGTGATAAAACTATTAAAATATGCAGGTATAAGCATTTTCACAGGGTTTTTCTTGTGTTTAAACTATCAAAATGAGCGGTTCTAAGTGTTTTCAGAGGGGTTTTAAGCATTCGCGGATTTTAGCTATTCGCAGGAGGGTGCGGTACGCATCCCCCGCGAATACGGGAGGTTCACCGTATGCTTAAGTGATCGCGGGAGTAGTGACATGCACTGAGTCTTGGTTCCGTTGTACAGGATATCAAATTCCTCTGCATATTGGCGGCAAGTGTTGATGAGTCGTTGGAGACCTTGCACTGTTGTCAGTAGTGTGTAGAAAGGGGAGAAGTCTCACTAGAAGTAGTGAGTAGAAAGGGGAGAAGTCTCACTAGAAGAACAGACTCAAGTATCTTTGATGCAGTTGCAGTAATTGCAATTGGGAGCATACTTTAGCTTGTTTTTTATTAATAGTATTAAATGAACTAAGTGTAGGGAGTCTGGGAGAAACTGGTGAATTATGCACGCATTGAATAGAGCAGCTGGCAAAATGTAAATTATTGGATGGCAGAATTTGAAAGCTTCAGCAGCTACATCATTGCAGATGGGTGATTTATTATTAGGTACGCTGTTTATGGCATTGCTGATGTTACCTGGTGTCATATGATTGGTGAAATGAAACAAATGTTATCAGCGAGGTTATCTATATCCCTTCTGGAGTCTTGATCATTTATGCAATTCAGGATAGTGCCGAAGTGACTGCCCCAAATTCTTGCGATAGCCTCGTAACTGACGGCTTCTCCTACTCTCTGTGATAGCTTTTTAGTTTTGGGATTTAGGGACTGAATGTCTTTCCAAAGATGAGGGTAATCACCAGATTCTAATTTGCTAGACAGTGCATCAGCTCTTAGTTGCTTTTCGTTCAATCTGCAGTGCTTAAGGGCAAGCTTGAACTGCACTCTCACCTGCCTCATTAGCATTGCAAAGTGTCCTTCCTTCGGGCTACCACTTTGCCTCCACAGTAAAAACATTTCTCGTGAATGTGTGTATAGGTCTTAACCAAGTCATTCCATCCAGGTATATTACATGAGTTGCCTTGTTTAGATCTAAAGGTGTCCCTGCCAGAGGCAAACACAGCGGAAATTATATTCAAACAATTCTTTCAGATCTCTCCTGTGATAGTCATTTCTATATTTTCGGTTAGTGCACAGTAAGGCATCTGTCGGTTGAACTATTGACCACGGCCTAGTTTCAGTGAACCAACCTAAAAAATCTTTTTTAGCAATGTTTCCAGATACTGTATGTTTATTTAAGCATAAAACAGTCTGAAATAGTGTATACCTCACTTGATCCTATCCTGAATTATTCATACAGACTTTTTTATTCATAGAGACTTTTTTACAATTTGTGGTTCACAATGTCAGACAAGTGATGAGCAAAATTGTCAACAGCCCAATCTAAAATTTTTAGCATTATCACTTCAGGATATGTTTATTTAGACTTGAAACAGTTGAAAACCGTTAATAACTAAAATTCCACAATTCCTTGAAATTCGATGGTTGGAGTGCTCGTCAAGTCAAGTCTCCTGTGGAAAATGTTCGACGTGTTTTTTAATAATATGTGCTGATTTCGTAACCATTTACACAGTAAATATCATTCTTCTATTTTACTTCCTACACTATTTGGGTTTGTACATTTATAGTCCCATATTGGGTTGTGAGCATTAAAATCGCCTAGAGTTAATATAGGTTTGTTGGCATCGTTAAGTAATTATGAAATTATCAATGTTGTAATAATTGTTTTTATTCATATTTTAATACCTAAGATTAGCAAGACAGTAATGTTTACTGGTACTTAGTCATAACATACGTCATGTACATATATGATTGTACCTAAATTTCCTTCCTCCCCTTTAGATTTGGATGCTGAGGTGTATTTACTTATTGTTGATAATGTTTTGTTCACATGTTGTAAACATATCATTGGCTCATATTCTTTTGGTAATCATTGTATATCTCCTAGATGTAATCTGGTCTGTAGACCATTTACACCCCATTGTATAACATAGCTTTAGAAAATATAAAGTTGAAGTGGTCGAAGTGGTTCAGTTTTACTTTCTTTTTTTGTATTTTCAACTTGGATTATTTTTTCTAATAATTTACTATTTTTTTCTTTGTAATATATCAAGCGTTCAATGCACATGCAACCTTTTTCATTGGTGTTCAAATCAGTGGTTTCTTTTATTCTATATTTCATGAAATTTCTTGTATTGTTTAAACTATCTTTTTTTATTACTGCATAATTCAAGGAAGCATTCATTACATCCACATGCTATCATGTATATTTTTGTTTCATTTGCTTTTGTAGTACCAATTATTGGTGATGGAGTAATCTATTCTCCCTTGACATAATCATTCTTATTTATGGTATGGTTCTCTTCTACTTATTCTGTGTTTTGGACATCTGCTTCCATTGGTTTTACTATTATATGAGGAGATAAAAGGTATATTTTTAGGTTGTTTTGTTTGTGTTCCTACTTCACATCTTTTTGTCTTTGGTTTAACCAATGTTTCTCTATGATGGTTGTTTTTTTGTTTTTGGTGTTCTCTCTAAAGGTCTCTTTTTATCGTTAATTTCTGGTCCATCACAACCTTCCTCTGTTACTTCTGTGGTAGTATTTTTGTGCTTCTATTTGCATTAATATTTCGAATGAATTTGATAAAACATTATCCATATCATTTGTACCCATTTCTTGATTCTTTACGATTTTAGATTTTTCTGTAAAGCATTTCTTTCTGCTGGAGATTCATTTTTTTGCTTTGTTACTTCTATCTGTATGCTTTTGTTTCATTATTGGTTCTTATTATCAAAGAAAATGTAAGTTTCTTAGCAAGATCCTGAATTCCTCTCACTTTCAATTCTAATTTGGCATCTTTTATAGACATCCCTACCCTTTCTTGCAATATTTTTATTTCTGCACTGTACGTATATATAATACCTGCATTCTTTGGACCTTGCATGATGATCTTGCCCACAATTTATACACTTTGGTTCACTGCACTTCCACTGTGTGATATGTTTGTCATATCCACAACATTTTTGTGACTTAATATTTGTTTATTGCTTTTTTTATTGGTGCAACAAACACTTCACAATCCTGAACCTTGTGGTATCTCTTTTTCAAATATTCTTTGATTGGTTTGTTGTTATTTTCAGGAAGTACAAGACTAACCTCAATGCTGTTCATAGTAGGTATCTATATTTTTTATTATGTATCTATATTTCTTATCGACAAATATTCTTCAGACTGACTTTTTGTTGTGGCTTCTATATGTCAAGTCTTTAATTTGTCTGAATGACAGTTCTGCCATTTAATGGCTACTTAATAAATAACTTTCTAATTTTAATGATGAAATCTTTCGGTCAGTTTCTATGGTTAGAAACCTTTACCAACTTCCACTCACAAAGAGGGAGTTGAAGTGAGTCAAGGTTGGTTCAAGACAATATAGCGATACAGGGAAAAATTAGATAGGAAAGCATAAAGAGAGAGAGAAGAGAGAGAGAGAGAGAGAGAGAGAGAGAGAGAGAGAGAGAGAGAGAGAGAGAGAGAAACAACAATTAAGCCTTGGTTGTTACGTATTGCGAGACTAGAAGTGTTGAGTACACAAACCACGAGAAACCGTCTTGCGCGTACTCAAAACAGTGAGTATATCGCGCCCAGGACCATAAAACCGATCGTAAATTCTGGAAACTGTGCCCTTGCGATTTAGCTAACTAAAGATCACTCAGCACCTTGTCAGAAGCTAACATTCCAGCCATATCTATAACCCCACCTTCATTAGGAGGTGTTTTCATGGAAATTCCATGAAAAAGGGCTGGACAAAGTGATGTAGTTCAACACCCCTCCAATCAAACATTCTAGAGAGGAATCCTTTACACCACCTCCTGAGATTATTTCCAATCAAATCCTCTAAGGAGAGATTTTAACAACACCCACCACCATCCTTCCCAATCAACTGTTCGAGGGGAGACCTTACAGACTTAACTGAACTTTCTAACAAGAGTGATTTCAAGATAGTAACTGTAACCATAAATTGTACTTGAGTTTGTAAATACTTTCATCATTAGAGAAAAAAGCTACAAGTTCGTCTCCATTACGCCTTTCTCAGAGATATAATTACTTTAATTCCCTTTGAAATAACAGACTTGTAAGCGGCTGACTACGGAAGAGACGCTGTGGACGACTGTTTCAGCAACTTAGAAGTAATATGCAGGTAAGAAAGGAAAATATATGTCGGGCACGACAACAATATCAACTCTTTTTGGGTTTAATATATGGAATTAGGGTTTTAATACCTCTTTGATTTTTTATAAATTGAGATTTCCTAAGAAATTTCTATTGCCATGCCAGAAGTTATAGGGTTAGGATATATATTCATATGATGAATAATATAAATTTGTCAAGCATGAACCCCCTCTCACCAGGGAGGCCCAACCGAGGGGAGGTGCAATAGTGTTACACATTGCAACTGCCCTGGGATCCTAACCTGGAGAGAGAGAGAGAGAGAGAGAGTGAGTCTCCGGTTTACGACGGGGGTTCCGTTCTGACAAATTGTCGTAAGCCGAAAATCGTCGTAAACTGGAAAAATCATCGAAAATCGTAAGAAAACCTTACTTTAAATCCTTTGAGTATCCTTTGGGTATCTTGAAAATGACATAACCTGCATTTTTATTGAGTCTTTCATAAAAAACCCTCCAAAATTTTACCATTCTACTGTTTTGAAGCCAGAGAGAGAGAGAGAGAGAGAGAGAGAGAGAGAGAGAGAGAGAGAGAGAGAGAGAGAGAGAGAGAGAGAGAGAGAGAGAGAGAGAGAGAGAGAGAGAGAGAGACTCGGGTTTTATCCACCAGCTCTCCCAGAACTACATTGCATTTTTACTTTAAGTATCATCCTACATCAAATATAGCTTAAATTATTATCCTATTACTACTGTATTAATCTTTGAAATATATTATTAATATCTTTTCAAAGTCATCGTAAACACTAGTACCCTTTTTCCAACCAGAAGAGAGAGAGAGAGAGAGAGAGAGAGAGAGAGAGAGAGAGAGAGAGAGAGAGAGAGAGAGAGAGAGAGAGAGAGAATGAATTACCACTACGACTTTACATTCAGCCATTCTTGTGCTGGCACGGAGAGAGAGAGAGAGAGAGAGAGAGAGAGAGAGAGAGAGAGAGAGAGAGAGAGAGAGAGAGAGAGAGTTTATCTCTTTAATCTCTCGAGGAATGTTTATCCATTTCTCTTTACTGCGACTAACAACAAAAAATTGTTTTTTTCTTTGTCTTCCAAAGATGTAGGCTACCACTTTTACTAAGCATTTTTAAAGCACCATGAACACACACACACACACACACACACACACGCAGTGTGCATAGGTAAAGAGACTCAAATTAGCAGTATCTTTTTCTGAGAGAGTGAAGGGCTGAACTTAGTGTCTATTTATAATAAATCTATCCATTTCTCATTCTACCTTTTAGAGAGAGAGAGAGAGAGAGAGAGAGAGAGAGAGAGAGAGAGAGAGAGAGAGAGAGAGAGAGAGAGAGAGAGAGAGAGAGAGACTGATCTTCTACCCTTAGTCTGCTTTGAAAATGCATAAATGTTGTAATTTCAGTATACTGCATTATTATTATTTCATCTTATTAATATTTGAAAATTAGCACTTATTATTAAGTAAGTCATTTATACATCATACAAACGTAGTTAGTCGTCATCTCCCACAAATTTGTTAGAAAAATCTTATGCAGTCATTCTCTCTTTCATGTCAGAGAGAGAGAGAGAGAGAAAAAAAACATCAGGGTTGCCCTCTTTCTAGTGTATGCAAAGCCCGTGAGGTACAAGCTTTGTGATTGGTTAAAATCCCATCCTTCCTGCCAATAGCATGTCGTCAAGGAGGGCGGGAAGGGGAAGAGGGGGTTGTTACAAGTTTTTATTGGCTACTGTCAGTCCTGCCAGCCAATAGCGATCGTCATGGAGAGAAGGGGTTGATCGAGCTCTGTTATTGGCTACTTCTAATCCTCCGAGCCGGTATCGTCATAAGCCTACATCAAAGCAATAAAAAAAATTGTCACTCAAGCGATGATGGGATTTTAGTATATTTTTATGTTTATATACAGTAATCGATATTTCTTTGAAGGATATACGCAAGTACAGAGAGAGATGTGGTGCGGTTGGACTTACTTAAATCTCAAAAGTTAAATTATTTAAATTTGGGACAGAGAGAGAGAGAGAGAGAGAGAGAGACTTTTTCTTGAGAGAGAGAGAGAGAGAGAGAGAGAGAGAGAGAGAGAGAGAGAGAGAGAGAGAAGAGAGAGAGAGAGGTTTTCTCAGAGGGAAGTGATTGCATCCGGTAAGCAGTTTTATTTCACGGGATTTTAATTAACTTTTATTGATACTTTGCTCTGGATACCTTAATATTAATATTTTAAAATTAGTGAATAATTTTTTCATCATAAAAACGTATTTAGTCATGAAAATGAAATAAAAATCAGTAATTAGTGAATACTGCTCTATGAAAAATCCGTGAATGTAAATTTTCTTCCGTCGTATGCATTGGACACGTCAAGTCATCGAAATTTTACCTTTTCGAGAATCATAAGAAAACTTTAATTCTAATCCTTTGGGTGTCTTGAAAATAACAAGTCCTGCATTTATATTGAGTTTCTCATAATAAAAACCCTCCAGAAGATATTGACTATTCTGCTGTTTTGGATGCACATTTCTTCCGATCTATTTTTCGGACTGGCGCTGTCCGAAATACCGTCGAAAATCGTTAAGAAAACCTTACTTTTTAATCCTTTGGGTATCTTGAAAACACCGAATCCTGCATTTATATTGAGTTTCCCATAATAAAAACCTCCAAATATTGACCATTCTGCCGTTTTGGATGCATATTTCTTCCGATCATCGTTGGATTGGCGTTGCCCAAAATACCGTCGAAAATCGTAAGGAAACCTTACTTTTAATCCTTTGGGTGTCTTGAAAACAACGAACCCTGCATTTATATTGAGTTTCTCATAATAAAAACCCTACAATTGACCATTCTGCTGTTTTGGATGCATATTTCTTCCGATCGTCGTCGGACTGGTGCCGTCAGAAATACCATCGAAAATCGTAAGAAAACCTTATTTTTAATCCTTTGGGTGTCTTGAAAAGAACGAATCCTGCATTTATATTGAGTTTCTCATAATAAAAACCCTCCAAATATTGACCATTCTACTGTTTTGGATGCATATTTCTTCCGATCGTCGTCTGAAATAGTCGAAAATCATAAAAAAGGGATTTTGACAAAGGAAAAATCTATTTCTGAGGGAGGCCCCATGTCACCCGGTGAAATTCCATACTAACACGAATTTCTAGGTATAAAAATTGCTAAATATACCAGAGAAAAAAGCTTTCAGGAATGCTGGAGATACTACCCCCAGATCGAGCGTCTTCTATATTGAAGACGTCGGTATAACCAAGGGTGAGTGAAAGAATCACAACCACAGAGCCACACTCGATAGACATCCCCATGTCAAAACCCCTGGGAAGAGCGGGGAGCCGTGCCAGCTCCCACACTCACCCGCCCGCCAAGCGGCGACTCCAGCGCCATCTGAACTCATTCCAGACAAGCACCACCCCCAGGCTTGGCATGTGCAAGTAGGGGGGGTAAACCTGCTCCTGGGAGGGTCACCGGGTGACACGGGGCCTCCCTCAGAAATAGATTTTTCCTTTGTCAAAATCCCTTTTCTGAGCTCGGCCCCATGTCACCCGGTGAAATAGTGACAGAGAATCATGCCAAGACTGCAAAACTACAAAGAAAACAAAAGGTGATTAGAACAAAAACACACGCTATGAAAAATAGATTTAATTATGATATCTCATCAAGGAAAAATAGATTTAATAACAGGTAAGTACGGGTGGAACAACAAACACCCAACAATATAAAGACACAATGAAGAATATGTAAACTTAAGTCTAAGAGCAATACACAATGACAAAAATACAATACAATTAGGGGTGAAATGAAAGACACCCACAACATAATGGTATAAACAGGTAAATACAAACTTAAATCTAAGAACAATGAGATATATACAAAATCAGAAATTGAGGTACATGAAGCAAAATAAAAACCGCTCCAGTACTTGTATCTTAATCTAAATTTACAGCATATCAAAATCCAATCACCAAGACAAACAATAACCAGGGTAATTCTAGCATCGATTATGAGGAGCAAGGCAGTGAGGCATGATTGATCCAGAAAGGCAGGCAGAGAAATAAATGAGGCAGGCGGGCGGGGGGGAAGGAAAAGGATTAAGGACAATTAAGGTGGGGGAATGACACTCCCCACAGCCACTGTAGAAAATTTCAGGGCTTCGAGTGATTTTAAATAGTGGCGTTTAAACACTAGAGGTGATTTCCATCCCGTATACCTGGTAAGTTCAGCAAAATCCATATTATGAAAATAATTAGTAGAGGTAGCTACCGCACGGATATCATGAACCTTTGGGACTGAATCCGGGTTGGCTTGTTTAATAAAATACAGAATTTGCTGTCTTATAGCGTTCAACGAAAGAGTTCCACCTTTTTCCCTGATAAAAAGAGGACCCGACTTACACTGTGGAGTTCTTTGTAGATAAGACTTTAAGGTATATACTGGACATAAGGATTGGTCCTGAGGAAGAGGCACCACCTTCCAGGGGGACCACCTGTCCTGAGGGTCTTCATTTTTAGCTAGGAACCTATGATCAGGGGAAAGGAGGACTTCTCCGGACGGGAGGAAATCAACATGATCATCACCTCTAGCGAGAGCCGATAGCTCTGAAATTCTGGCACCTGAAGCCAAGCTAATCAGAAACAAGGTTTTCCTTAACAGATCCAGATAAGAGCATTGTGAGTTATCAGTATCAGCGGCTAATTTCAGAACATCATTGAGGAACCACGTAACAGAATGTGGGCGTGTTACCGGCCTCAAACGGGCGCATGCTCTAGGGATGGAGGAAAAGTATGAATCTGTGAGGTCGATTTTGAAACCATACAAAAATACCTTCTTTAAGGCTGATTTAGCTGTAGTAATAGTGGCCGGGGCAAGGCCTTTTTCAAACAATGATCTAAAGAAAGTAACGCTAGGTTAGTAGTCATAGTTTGAGCTTCAGATGCCTTCAAAAAGGATGCTAATTTTTTGACTGCTGAATCATACTGTCTGAGAGTAGAATCTCTCTTATCAGATTCTAGAAAAGAGTGTTGATTGGGGTCAATGTTTGCTCCCTTTTTGCAGCAAACTTTATAAAGTCCATAAAACCAGGGCATTCTGAATTCTTAAGGAAGCTGACACAGTCTTGGTTTGTACTACTTGGGTCAGTCTGGGTTTGGGTATCTGATGACATTGCAACTTGAGCTCCTGGAGCAGAGGAACCAGTTGCTCTTCGGCCAATAGGGAGCTACCAGAGCTAGTTGGCCCTTGAATGACCTGAGTTTGTGCAGTACTTTCAACAACATGTTTATTGGGGAAACAAGTAGATCCTCTCCCAATTGTTCCAGTCTATGGTCATCGCATCCGTGGCAAAGGCCTGGGGTCCAGGTTGGGAGCCACATAACAGGGAAGCTTGTGATTGCTCTCCATAGCGAACAGATCGACTTGGAGTCCCGGAACCCGGCGGCAAATCCAATTGAACGATTCCCCGTCCAGAGACCACTCCATCTCCAACGGAGTAGTCCTGGACAGGGAGTCCGCCACCACGTTCCGCACCCCCACTAGGTGGGTGGCTGACAGATGCCAGCAGTGCTTGTTCGCCAGGGAGAAGATAGCTACCATCACCTGGTTTATGCGACCTGATTTGGAGCCGCCCCTGTTGATGCAATGAACTACCACGGCGCTGTCCAACACCAGCCTGATGTGAATCTGGCCGGCGGGGCGGAGTTTCTTGAGAGTTAGAAACACTGCTATAGCTTCCAAGGTGTTTATATGAAACTGTTGAAACATTGTAGACCATGTCCCTTGAACTTTTTGGTTTGGTGAGTACCCTCCGCAGCCGCTTAATGAAGCGTCTGTGTGTATTACCAAGGCCGGAGGGGGAAATTGGAGTGGGACTGACTTCAACAGGCCACTGGCTGTGGACCATGGTTGAAGCCTTGTCTTCAAGATTCGCGGGATTGAAGAGACTCTGTCTCTGAGCCTGACATTGGCTCGTCTCCACCACACTCTGTTTATATCTTCTAACTTCGCTTTTAAGAGCAGGTCCGTCACTGAGGCAAACTGAAGGGAGCCGAGAATTCTCTCTTGAGACCGGCGGGATGCTGCTCTGTCCTTTAAAAATTTTCTGGTAGCGGCGGCTATTTCCTTCCGCTTGGGCGGCGGGAGGGATAGCCTGTACGAGGACAGGTCCCACTGGAGACCCAGCCACTGAAACCGGGACTCCGGAGTCAGGCGGGACTTCTCCCTGTTCAACCGAAAGCCTAACGACTCCAGGAACTTGATCACTATGGCTGTAGCCTTCCGGCACTCCTGTACTGTTGGAGCCCAGATTATCCAATCGTCCAGGTAAGCCGCCAGGGAGATCCCCCGGGGCCGTAGTTGCTGAACGACTGTTTCCGCCAGTTTCGTAAAAATCCTGGGGGCTATATTGAGTCCGAAAGGCATGACCCTGAAGGAGTAGGCTTGTTTCGAGTCTGAAACCCAGGAGGGAGAGAAGTCCGGCGCAACCGGGACGTGATAGTAAGCGTCTGAAAGATCGATAGAGGTGGTGACGGCTCCATGCGGCAGTAGAGTCCGTGATTTTGAGCCACCGTAAGCATGCGAAACTTGTCGCATCTTATGTAGCGATTTAGACGCGACAGATCTAGAATCACTCTTTGCTGATCGGAATCTTTCTTTGGAACAGTGAACAACCTGCCTTGAAATTTGAGGTGCCTACTTTCTTTATTGCTCTCTTGTTGAGAAGCTCCATCACAAAGTCCTGTAGGGCTTTGGAGGGGGGTTGGTAAAATCTGGTCAGGGGAGGGGGATCCTTGATCCAGCTCCAACCCAGACCCTTGGACACAATGCTGTGTGCCCAAGGACTGAAGGACCACTGGTCTCTGAACCAGTAAAGGCGACCACTTACCTGACTGGTCTCAGTGGGAGGAAGTGGGTTTGTTTCCTCTACCACGGCCTGATTTTCCCGGGAAGCAGATCCAGCTTTGCCTCTGTATGGGGCTCGACCTCTGCCCCCCTTGCGCGCTTCTATTAAGGCCGTGAAAGACCCCACGGCCCTCATAGGTGGGATTTATGCGCCGGAGAGAGAGGAGACGACGATGGTGCAGCAAGGGATTGGGCTGGTTGAACCAGCACGTACTGTTGGGGTTGAGCCTTGGAGGTGGAGGGTTGGCCCACCGTCGAGACTGGGACAGCCTGAACCACTGTTTGGTGTTGAGGCCTCCTGTGCCTCCCTGAAACGTTTCCCAGACTTACTCTGGGAGCTGCCAGATTCGGGGTCTTCAGTTTGAAGGCGGAGATACCCCAACGGGAGCTTAGGCTTTGGTTGGCCCTGGTAGCCTCGCTCAGGACGGGGAGACTTCGTCCTCTGGGAAGAGATTAACCCCAGATGGAACTCTTCATGAGCTTGTTAGGCTCATGACGAATGGTGGCATCCCGCGAAGATGAATTTGCGGCACTCCAACTTTGCCACCATGAAGTCATACAGGTCTGACTGAAACCCTGCTAACAGGGATTTAGCCAGAACCTGAAACAGAGGCTCCTCTGCACAGGAGACGGCGACCGCTTCTGTCAAGCACAAGGAGTTCAAGGACTGGCTTAGCCTACACCGTGCCTCAAACTCCACCTTCAGGAGAGCTTCCGGGAGTTTAGGAAGCTGTTTGCTGAATTGGGAGGACGGGCAGAAAGCGTTCAATTTACCCACCGTAAATGTGGACGGGGCGTCCTTCCAGAACTCCTCACCTCCCGGGAATACCAGGGATGTGGAATCCGTCTTCCTCAGCTGAGGCAAGGGTTTGCCATCGAAGCAAGCCTGAGCCGTTGCCAAAGCAACTTTGTTCAGGCAGGGAGTGGGCAACTTATCACCCAGAGAAAACATGGTGTAGTTGTCCTTGAAGGGAGTCAATTTTGTGTTCTCTGCCTGCCACTCCGTAAGAGTGCGCAACAGAGCAGACTGGGCATGGTCCCTAGGGAAGATCACCGTCTCCTTAGGGACCTTGTCTGAGCGTATCCAGGCTTCCTCCGTCAGCCTAACGAAGCCTGGGTAGGGGGGCAAGAGATCAGGAGGGAAGAACTCCAATTCCTCCAGACGCCTCGTGCCCAGACCCTCGATGGTCAAAGTGTCTTCGTGACGAATGGCACGAAGAGCAAAACGCCACGGGTTCCCTACATCGAAAGGAGGGAGGTCAGCGGTATCAGGGATCTCATACTGCGGAGCGGCTCTGCCGGAGCGAGCCATATCCGCCAGCAGAGTCTCCTGACTGTGCAGTCTTTCCATAATTTTGGAAAGCTTCGCCTCCACCTCCGAAGAGATGCGTTCCACCAACATCCCTGCAAACACCTCAGGGTCAAAGGCAGGCTAGCGAGGAGAGCTGGGTTTGGGCGCCCTCTTACTCGCTCCTTTGCCCGAGGTGCTCGGTTTGCTCCCGGAGGCCACAGGTTCCGCAACCTTGGCCTTCGACGGGGGGAAGGGAGATGCCTTACGAGAAGACGAGGACTTATAGCCCTTCGCCTTCCACGACGTCTCCAATTTCAACTTGGGGACAGCAGATGGAGCCCTGTCCCCCAAGATGGAAGACTTGGTGAATCCTGAAAAGGAAGACACAGAGGAAGATGGGGAATCAAAGGGGCCCGCCCCACTGCCTCACTTACCTCGCTACCTACCCCTTGGTCCGGCTCCGTATTCATCGGCTCCAGGTCCAAGTCTAAGGCGGCGACGTCTTCAGAAACCTCCGCGTACAGGTCCTCTTGAGGTGGCTGGGTTGCGGCCCGGATCTGCTCAATGATGGGTGCAGCCACATCAGCTGGTACGGCCGCAGCAATCCGGGCGCCGGGGTAAAGAAGGTCCCTCAAACCAGCGTCAAGGACATACGGCTTCCCCGACGGCACGTTCCTTCCGAACCCAGCCACCCAGGCGCGGAGAGACTCTAAGGCCTCCTCCTTGGAGGACTCGTCAGCCTAAAAGAGAGCAGGTGATCAGTTCTAACATATTGTAACAAAAAGTCATGACCTACAATATGAGCACATATC
Organism: Macrobrachium rosenbergii; assembly: GCF_040412425.1. NCBI lineage: Eukaryota > Metazoa > Arthropoda > Malacostraca > Decapoda > Palaemonidae > Macrobrachium > Macrobrachium rosenbergii. The sequence goes on from NC_089752.1 coordinate 71,862,159, forward strand.
AGACTGAAAGTAGCGTGAAGAACGAAAGTCAAGCTTACCGACTCGTCCTGGACACCGCTGCACAGAGCGAAGCACACCTCGCAGCCATCAGGATGCCAAACTACAAGATCATCCATCCGGACCGCACAGCCAGCGTGGGTCCGGCACACCACATGCCCGTAGGGTTGATGGAGAGTGGCGATGCACCCCGGCTCCTCACAACGCACAGTCTGTAAGTGTGAAAAGTACATGAACCTACCACTCTAGAAACTTAAATTAGGCAGGCACAGGTATTTTCAAACCTAGTACCGGAGTACTCCGGCGGGAAGAAAAACCCCCGTTAGAGACGGGCCTACCCAGCAAGTAACTATAGTGGTAAGCAAGATGCTCCCCGACCACCGGAATACTCCGGCGGAACGGTAGAGCTGAGTCAACAGGGCCCTACCACAAGGGATGCCGGGAATAAAAACGGCGGAACCCAAGGGTAGGACACCGGACCCTGTAATAACAATATGTCCAACGGCGGAGTGAGCCGCCCGGAACAAAACAAGTGTATATGCATATATAAAATACAGGGGATGGGAACGAAATTGGTTAATTCCATATACTCGGAGTCCGAACCACCTTCCGGAGATCCCAAGCCTCAACCGCTAGAGAACAATAGTAGGGTTAGGCTAACAAACATCGCAGGACCACAAGGGCCGGAGAAAGCGCCAGTCAACCCCAACTAAAGTATCTCGAACGCCAAGCAAACACGGAAAAATGGGAGAACCAAAAACCCTAAGAATGTTCGAAACCTGCTCGATCCTAGGAGAGCGGTTAACGAGACATTGAGCCAAGCAAAAAGCCACCGGGGACTTGCCCTGGGAGGGAGTGAATCTCTCCACCAGGAAAGGGCCCCTCAACTCGGAGTGAACGCCAGCTGACGTCACCCGCACGAGAAGATGACAGAGCTTGACTTAGGGTAGGGAGGAGGGGGGGGGGTGGAAAGGGTTGGAGGGGTAAGGATGGGAGTAGGCCCGAACAGGTGAAAACAGGAGACTGGGGAAGATTATTCACCCGCTCAACTGCAGACACACACCACGCCAAGTAAATTAATAGTTGCAGTGGAAGAACGAGCCTACTCCGAATAAGGGGATGGAAGGGATAACGACCTAAGGCCTCAACGCTCGCCCTACACCTAGGCGTGGCCTCAGGCTAGCACCCATACCTAGGGATAGCCTAGGCTAACAGGAGGGAATAAGGAAAGGGAGGAAGGAGGAAACAACAGGGAGAGAAATTCCCGTGCTGAAAACCAACCAGAGCCGAACGAAAGGGGAGGATGCTATGGAAGCACGGAGGAGACACACCCGCAGAAAGAGCCTCTACCCCTCCATAGAAGGGGGAGGACAATGGGGTCTCACTCTACAACCCAAACAACAGCCAGTGGAAGGAACAACAACAGAAACTCTCTCTACCTGCTGAACCCCTCCTCACACCTAAACTAACTCAGGGTAAAAGGGAGAGCGGGAGGCCAAAGGAAGCAAACTACAGGCCTAACGTGACATAGGCAGGCTAGGGGAACCCCACACAACTTAACCAGTTAAAAATAAATCACCATCACTAAGAATAATATATATACACAAAACAATAATAAAAGCTTGTGCTCGTGCAAGGCGCATAGCCTAACAGAGCGGAGTGACAGGGTAAGTAAACAATAAAAATGTATCTGGCGCTCCCCCACAAACTAAATCAAAGCAATAAAAGACTGATAGCACCAGCACGTCACACTATAATAATAATGTAGCTAAGTATGTCAAAGCGGAAAACATCCTGGGGAGAAACCTAAGCGGGAAAATGACGGGAACCCAATGGAGGAACCCCGATATGCGGTTCGACAAAAATAATGCAGAGTAACACCGAAACAACCCGCCCAGGAAAACGCCACCAGGATGATTTCTAGGGGAATAATGATAAGAAATGTAAACGACAATGAGAAGCCCCTAACAGGACAAGCTGGGTGGGCGAATCTCGTGGTCGACATGGCTGACGGGGGACGCCACGTCGTCATAACAACAACCACGAATAATATTAAGATACGGGTTGAAACAGCCAAACTTATCATAAAAACCTCACAATAAGATGGTACTTAACTTGGTGACGGTAAACTTGCTGGAAGACATGCTGATAAGCAGGAAAAACAGCCAAAAACACGAGCACAAAAATAATGATTGCACAAAAATCACGTGCTAGAAATGGAATGTGTTCAGATGGCGCTGGAGTCGCTTGGCATTGGCAGGGGCGGTGAGTGTGGGAGCTGGTACGGCTCCCCGCTCTTCCCCGGGGGTTTTGACATGGGGATGTCTATCGAGTGTGGCTCTGTGGTTGTGATTCTTTCACTCACCCTTGGTTATACCGATGTCTTCAATATAGAAGACACTCGATCTGGGGGTAGTAACTCCAGCATTCCTGAAAGCTTTTTTCTCTGGTATATTTAGCAATTTTTATACCTAGAAATTCGTGTTAGCATGGAATTTCACCGGGTGACACGGGGCCGAGCTCAGAAAACCTTACTTTTATTCCGTTGGGTGCCTTGAAAACAATTTATCCTGCGTTTACATTGAGTTTTTCAACAGAAAACCCTCCAAAATTGACCATTCTGCCATTCTGGAGCCATATTTCTTCAGTCGGACCAGCGTTGTCAGCGTCATAAACCTGGAACATGCATTGTAACCCAGGAAATCATTTTTTTTTTATGAATAAATTTGAAAAGCGTCGTAAACTCGGAACGTCGTAAGCCGAGACCGTCATAAACCAGAGACTGTCTGTATATATATATACTGTATGTATGTATGTATGTATGTATGTATATATATATACAGTATATGTATGTATATATATATATATATATATATATATATATATATATATATATATATATATATATATATATATATATATATATATATATATATATATATATATATATATTGTGTATTATACTGTACAGTATACTGTATATAAGTGTTTCAATGATACATATTCAACTTTTTGAAATTATATTATTAAAGTGTTTCAATATCAGTGAGGTAGTGAATTTCCCGCAATATATTTGGATACACACAAAACAGCCATGTCCGCGGTGTTGTGAATTATCCACAACATAGTCTAAGAAGCGATCCAAAGAAAAACCCGCAACTGACTGATCCTGCGATTGCTGATCTGCGACTAAGCAGGGACCCACTGTATGCATCTTGTATATCCAACGTTATCATCTAATCGCCCAGGTAAATGGATCATATGACAGACTGGTTTGTCTCCATCTTGAACTTCGTCTTCCTTACGAAGAGATTGAGGGCGCTTAGGCTGAGAACTGGTCTCCAACCCCCTGACGCTTTGGGGCTACAAACAGATGATTGTAGAGGCCCTCTGTGCAGGTGTCCTCAACTTCTTCTATGGCTCTCTTTAGAAGGAGAGAAGATACTTCCTTTAAAAGGGCTGAATGCTTCTCTTGAGCCTTGTGAGTAGGCCGTCACGACGATGGGAGAAGTGAACAAAGGAGGGTTCTTCATGAAGGGGATGGAGTAACCCTCCAGAATCTTGATGATCCACTGGTCTGCCCCTCTGTGACTCCACTTCTCCCAAAAATGGAGAAGTCTGGCTCCTACTGGGGCACGAAGGACTTCTCTTTCGTTTCTTAGGCACAGCCTTGGAAGGGCTTCTTCCCTTGATGGCTCTGGCTGGGAACCAGACATTGGAGTGAGGCCTTCGTTGCGACTTGGGCTTGCTTCAATGGAAGGGATGTTGTTGAAGCAGAGTGACCATCTTAAGCACAAACGACGAAACCTTGGGGTGCTTGGAAGACTGTGCTAAGAGGTCTGAGTTGATTCCTTCTGAAGGTCTGAAACGATTTCTTCCACTATCAACTAAAGGAAAAGGTGAAGTGAATCCAGAGGAGAATATAATAGCGCCAATCTCTGTGACTGTGTGACTTCTGGTGGTGAAGGAGCACCACAGGTCTTTTTTCTTCAGAACCCCAAAAAAAGAGAAAAGGGAGCAAGTTTTGAAGAGCCATCCCTGATGGCTTTGGCAGTGCGCAACAGAACTCCAAACAAATCTGTCACAAAGTGCTGATCCAAGTCCTTAAGGTCTTCAATCTTCTTGGCAAGGGCTCCTACAGTCCAGTCAAGGAAACTACAAACCTCAAAAACCTTGAAGAGGCTCTTAACTAGGTGGTCCAGCTCTGCTGAGGAGAACACAATCTTCGCCGAAGAGAAGGCAGAGCGACGGGAGAGTTGATGAGGCCAGAGAAGTCCCCTTGGGAGGAGGCAGCGACTCCCAAAGAGGGAGCTTCCCTGGTGGCATACAACAGGTATCTCCTCTTGACCAGAGGAGAGGGAGGATGGGCAAAAGTAGCTTTACCTTGCTTCTCTCAGCAGAGAGTGGGTCTCCGATTTCCTTGATGGCCTTTTTAGACGACAAGGAAAGGACCATCTTGGGAAGCCTGGAGCTATCTTCTGGGAGGTTTCTCATCAGGATGGAAGAAGCAAGCGAGGCAGGGGCAGCTGGAGCGAAAAAGGACGGAAAACTTGCCGACAGGTAGTGAAGGAGAGCTGCATATACCGAAGGCTTGGAGGCAGCAGCTTTCTTGAGGAAGCTCGAGATTTCTGACAACTGTTGCTTGATGGGTGCCAAAGGAGGCTTATCTTGTTCCAAGGTGGGTGCTTGGCACTCAGGAGAAGTAGACAGGTGATGACAGCTTGGCGCTGGGCACTTGGGAGTTGGTGCTGGACGCTTGGGCTCTAGGCAGTTAGGAAGAGACGGGCGCTTAGAAGACGGGTGCCTGAGGTGGTCCTTGAGACTTGATCCAAAGGACATTCCAGAGAGAATACTTCTGGCGAATCATGGGTGAGAAGGAAGTCGTGCCAGAGCAAAGACGGAGGAAGGCTGTGGACTGCAAATCGCCTCCTTGTACTGCATAACAGGCAGCATGGAAGAGTGGCTGAAATCGTTCATGTGCCTCTTCAATGGCCGGGATGAATCAAGAAAGCACCTGGAATCGGAATCTGAACTTGACAACCAACGATGCACATCCACAGACTGGCCTTTCCAACGGCTCTGTCAACACCTGGGTTTGTGCAACAGGCTTGACTGAGGGGGCAACTACACATGGACAAAACCCACCAGCCTCCCTTGGACCTCTTGTAGTTCTTCTCCCAAGTTTAGGGGAGCAGTACAGTAATCTTCACCTAAGAGAGCCGGCAGGACGGGTAGCCACCTCCTCCACTTACACTTCAATAGACACTTTAAAACATCAGGACTTTCAGGGTCGCCCCTATCTCTGACACACTATTCACTAACAGGTTTAGCTACTTATCAAACCTGGATTCAAGGCTGGCAATGGCACTGGGGTCGGAAGCATGGGAGCCAGGGACGAGAGTGAGTGGTTTGATAGTAGGAGGGCTGGGGATAGGGGAAAAGGTGGTAATGGGAAGCAGGAATAGCAGGACTAAATTCTGACTTAGGCTTAGGGGAAGAACCTAGGCCTAAGTTAACAGAAGCCCTAAGCTCAGCCCTAAAGGACACCTTTCTCTTCCTATCCCTTTCAAGCTAACTAGGATGAGTTTCAATAACCTTCCACTTTCTCTCATCCCAATCCTTGCTCTCATCACAAGTATTCTCCTTAAACATACTTGCCCTCTACAATTACTGCACGTAGTGTGCGAATCATAACATGCCTTAAGCAATTTAGTTCTACATCCTTCACTAACACCAGAAGCACTAGAATTACACATATCTAATTCTGAAAGGCTCACAAACACAAACAAAAGCTTGAGGGCTACACAAAAGCAACAATACTTCACTGAGATCCAGAGAGAAACAAACAAATAACCGGTGAAAAAACCTGCAGCATACAAAACACGTTGACTGTGTGAGACGGCAAAACAGAATCTAACATTACCCATCAAGTGGGCGGGGCCTGTCACCTACACTAACTATCAAAGTGCTGGTGCAATTTTTAAATAAAAGGCTGCCATGCAAGGTTAAAACTATGGCTATGCAACTACTTGTTAAATTACTTATATGAAATTGACTTCTGAGAAGCATATACATAATAGTGCTTCCTCTGTTTCTCAGAAAGTTGGTATCACGTAAAAATACTTAAGAATGCTTCGGGATGATGCTATGATATCTCAGTGTTTTAACCCTCTTACTCTTCCTTGTTTGGAGTACTGTTTTCCAGTGTGATCTTTGGGTATCGACTCTCATCTCAAACTCTTGGATCAAGTTATATCGTCAGTCAAGTTCTCCTAACCCTTAATATTGACTTGTGGCGCAGATGAATAGCAAGTTCGTTGCATTTGTTGCATAAAATGTACTATGACGACAAACATCCTCTGCGCTCTTCTTCCCCTGACCTAGCTGCTGCAAAAAACTGTGTAGAATTTTTTAGCATCAGGTTTTATACTATTCACTTTGCTAAGAGTTATATCTTGGCTACAACTAAAATGTTGAATAGTTTCCCTAGTACAGTTGTGGAATCTGATCTCCAAATATTTAAGTGAGGAGCAAATTCATTCCTACTCTCTGCTGACATCACAATTTCAGCTGTATTAGTTTTATTTTGTGTTCCCTCATATTTATTCATATATCACCTTTGCCTATAATTTGTCTCTCTCTGCAGCCTGATTTCCCTTCGCAGCCCTCTTGGGTTTATAGTTTGTTGACTCTGTCCATAAGGATTTTCAGCTGAAGATTTAAAGTAAAAAGAAAGGAGCTCCTTTGATATATTACATGCAGATTTACTGGAGCTGACAGCAGAATCAGAGGGAGAGGTGATGGGTTTCAAATGGAGCAGATAAATCTGGATTAAAATAAATATATACTGAATAAAGATTATTATAGTCAGTTCGGAAGCAGCTTCAACAACTGAATCAAGAAAGTGGTCATGTGGATGCAATGGGAGTATAGTTTATAGTTCAGAGGAATCTTTAGCATTAAATGTAATACATGATGTGACAGATGCTCAGAATTGCATGTATTATGGAGGAAGGAATTTTAATTTCTATGAAAACTCTTGAGTAAAACACTGAGCATGGGGAGAATTCAAGGTGGTAAAAAAGGGATTTTGACAAAGGAAAAATCTATTTCTGAGGAAGGCCCCGTGTCACCCGGTGAAATTCCATTCATGCACGAATTTCTAGGTATAAATTGCTAGATATACCAGAGAAAAAAAGCTTTCAGGAATGCTGGGGTTACTACCCCCAGATCGAGCGTCTTCTCCAAGGAAGACGTCGGTATAACCAAGGGTGAGTGAAAGGATCACAACCACGGAGCTACACTCGAAAGATATCCCTATGTTAAAAAGCCTGGCAGAGAGCGGTGAGCCGTTACAACTCCCACACACCAACGCCCGCCAGGCCGGCGACACCAGCGCCACCTACTTCATTCCAGGCTAGCACCACCCCAGGATTGTCATGTGCAAGTAGGGGGAGCAGAAGCTACTTTGGGAGGGTCACGGGTGACACGGGCCTTCTCAGAAATAGATTTTTCCTTTGTCAAAATCCCTTTTCCGAGTCCAGCCCCGTGTCAGCCGGTGAAATAGTGATAGAGAATCATGCCAAGACTGCTAACTACAAGGAAACAAGGTAACCTGAAGAAAAAACACAAGCTATGAAAATGGTTTTAATAAGGATATCTCTCACATGAAAAATTGAATATTAAATCGAAAAGTACAGTAAACAACCTTAACATTAGGGTAGAAGTTGACATAGCCAACAACATGGCAGGGGAAATACATCAAAAATACTTAAGACTACAAAGGCATAATGTACATTCAAAAATACTTAGACTAAAGAGTAAACATAACCTTATAGCTAAACACGAGAGAGACAAATACAACATGGGGAAAATATATATATATATATATATATATATATATATGGGGTACATGGAGCAAAATAAAAACCGCCCAGTACCCCAAAGACAATCCATAATCATAACATGTCAAATTACAGTTTCCAATCATAACAGAGACAATAATAATATCAATATGAGGAGCAAGGCAGTGAGGCATGATCAACCAGAAGGGCAAACAGAGAAGTAAATGAGGCAGGCGGGCGGGGGGTTAGGGGAAGGATAAAGGATGATGGCTAATTAAGGTGGGGAAATGACACTCCCCACAGCTACTGTAGAAAATTTCAGGGCTTCGAGTGATTTTAAATAGTGGCGTTTAAACACTAGAGGTGATTTCCAACCCGTGTATTTGGAAAGTTCTGAGAAATCCATATTATGAAAGTAATTAGTGGAAGTAGCTACTGCTCGAATATCATGAACCTTAGGAACTGAATCCGGGTTAGCTTGTTTAATGAAATACAAAATTTGCTGTCTTACTGCATTTAACGATAGAGTACCACCTTTCTCCCTGATAAAAAGAGGGCCCGACTTACACTGTGGAGTTCTTAAAAGGTAAGACTTTAAGGTATAAACTGGGCATAAAGACTGGTCTTGTGGAAGGGGCACCACCTTCCAAGGAGACCAGCTGTCTTGAGGGTCCTCATTTTTAGCTAAAAATCTAGGATCAGGAGAAAGGAGGGCTTCTCCGGTCGGGAGGAAATTAACAAAATCATCACCTCTAGCGAGAGCCGATAGCTCTGAGATTCTGGTACCTGAAGCCAAGCTAATCAGAAATAAAGTTTTCCTTAACAGATCCAAATAAGTGCATTGATAGTTGTCAATCTCAGATGCTAACTTAAGAACATCATTGAGGAACCACGTAACAGACTGTGGGCGTGATACGGGTCTCGGACGAGCACATGCTCTAGGAATAGATGAAAAGTAGGAATCTGTAAGGTCAATTTTAAAACCATATAAGAATACCTTCTTCAGGGCTGACTTGGCTGTGGTAATAGTGGCCGGGGCAAGGCCTTTTTCAAACAATGATCTAAAGAAGGTAACTGCTAGGTTAGTCGTCATGGTTTGGGCTTCAGATGTCTTCAAAAAGGAGGCCAATTTTTTGACTGCTGAGTCATATTGTCTGAGAGTAGAATCTCTTTGTCTGATTCTAAAACAGTGTTAACGGGTCAATGTTTGCTCCCTTTTGAGCTGCGAACTTTATAAAGTCCATAAAACTAGGGCATTCTGAATTCTTGAGGAAGCTGACACAGTCTTGGTTTGTACTGTTTGGGTCAGTTTGGGCTTGGGATCCGAAGACTTCGCAACCCCAGTTCCTGAAGAAGAGGGAACCAATTGCTCTTCGCCAATACGGGGCTACTAGGGCTGGTTGACCTTTGAATGTCCTGAGTTTGTGTAATACTTTCAACAGCAAGTTTATTGGGGGAAACAGATAAATCTTCTCCCAATTGTTCCAATCTATCGTCATTGCGTCCGTGGCGTACGCCTGGGGGTCCAGGTTCGGAGCCACATAACAAAGAAGCTTGAAGTTGCTCTCCGTCGCGAACAGATCCACTTGGAGACCCGGAACCTGGCGGCAAATCCAATTGAATGATTCTCCGTCCAGAGACCACTCTGTCTCCAACGGAGTAGTTCTGGACAGGGAATCCGCCACCACGTTCCGTACACCCGCTAGGTGGGTGGCTGACAGATGCCAGCTGTGCTTGTTCGCCAGGGAGAAAATGGCAACCATAACCTGGTTCACTCGACCTGATTTGGAGCCGCCCTGTTGATGCAATGAACTACCACTGCGCTGTCCAATACCAGTCTGATATGAATCGGCTGGGGGCGGATTTTCTTTAAGGTTAGAAATACCGCCATAGCTTCCAGGGTGTTTATATGGAACCGCTGAAACATTGTGACCACGTCCCTTGTACTTTTGTTTTGGCGAATACCCTCCCCAGCCGCTTAATGAAGCGCCCGTGTGAACTACTGGCGCCGGAGGGGGAAATTGAGTGGAACTGTCTTGGACAGGCCACCGACTGTGGACCAAGGCCGCAGTCTCGCTTTTAAATCCTGGGAATGGAGGAGACCTTGTCTCTGAGCTTGACATTGGCTCGACTCCGCCACACTCTGTTTATGTCTTTTAATTTTGCTTTTAAGAGCAGGTCCGTCACTGAGGCAAATCGAAGAGACCCAAGGATTCTTTCTTGGGTCCGCGGGATGCTGATTTGTTTTTCAGAAATTTCCTGGTAAGGACGCTATCTCCTTCCTCTTGGGAGGCGGGAGGGATAACGTGTAAGAGGACAGATCCCACTGGAGACCCAGCCACTGAAAACCAGGACTCCGGAGTCAGGCGGGACTTCTCTCTGTTCAGCTGAAAACCCAACGACTCCAGGAAGTTGATGACCGTGGCCTTCCGACATTCTAGAACTGTTGGAGCCCAAATTATCCAATCGTCTCAGGTACGCTGCTAGGGATATCCTCGGGACCGGAGTTGCTGAACTACCGTGTCCGCCAGCTTTGTAAATATCCTGGGTGCAATGTTTAGACCGAAAGGCATGACCCTGAAGGAGTAGGCTTGATTCCCGAGTCTGAAACTCAGGAACGGAGAGAAGCTCCGCGCAACCGGGACGTGATAGTAAGCGTCTGAAAGATCGATAGAGGTGGTGACGGCTCCATGCGGAAGTAGAGTCCGTACCTGTGCTACCGTAAGCATGCGAAATTTGTCGCATTTTATGTAAAGATTTAGACGCGACAGATCCAGGATCACTCTTTGCTGATCGGAGTCTTTCTTGGGAACAGTGAATAACCTGCCTTGAAACTTTAGGTGCCTTACTTTCTTTATTGCTCGCTTGTTGAGCAATTCCGCCACGTAGTCCTGTAGGACTCTTGAGGGTGGCTGGTAAAACCTGATCAGAGGAGGGGGTCTTTTGGTCCAGCTCCATCCTAAACCTTTGGACACAATGCTGTGCCCAAGGGCTGAAGGACCACTGGTCTCTGAACCAATACAGGCGACCACCTACCTGTTTGTTCTCAGTGGGAGGGAGCGGGTTTGTTCCCTCTACCACGTCCAGGTTTACCTCTTGGGGTGGTGTTGGACTTGCCTCTGTAAGGGGGCCCGACCTCTTCCCCTTGCGCTCCTATTAAGGCCGTGAAAGAATCCACGGCCCTCATAGGTTGGGTTGTATGCTGGCGAAGCAACATACGAAGGTGCAGCAGGGAATGGGCTGGTTGAACCAGCACATATTGTTGGGGATGGGCCTTCGAGGTGGAGGGCTGTGCCACTGCCGAGACCGGGACGGCTTGGACTACCGCCTGATGATGGGGTCTCTTGTGTCTCCTGAACCGCTTGCCTCCTTTCCTCTGGGGGCCGCCAGATTCTGGGGTCTTCCGCTTATAGGCTGAGATGCCCCAGCGAGAGCGCAGACTCTGGTTAGCTCTTGTAGCCTCCCTGAGTACACTGGTAACCTCTTCTTCAGGAAAGAGGTTAGGGCCCCAGATTGAGCTCTTCATGAGCTTGTTAGGCTCGTGACGAATGGTGGCATCAGCAAAGATGAATTTCCTACATTCGAGCCTGGCCATCATGAAATCAAACAGGTCCGACTGAAATCCTGCCAATAGGGATTTAGCCAAGACCTGGAAGAAGGGCTCGTCTGCACAGGAGACGGCAGTCGCTTCTGTGAGGCAGACGGAGTTCAATGACCGGGCTAGCTTAGTCCGGGCCTCAAACTCCGCCTTCAGCAGGGCTTCCGGTAGCTTAGGAAGCTGTTCGCTGAATTGCGTTGGATTTAACAGAAAGCATCCAGCTTTCCCACAGTAAAGGTGGACGGAGCGTCAACCCAGAACTCATCACCCCCTGGGAATACCAGGGATGTGGAGTCTGTCTCTCTCAGCTGAGGCAAAGGATTGCCATCAAAGCACGCTCGGGCCGTAGCCAGAGCGACTTTGTTCAAGCAAGGAGTCGGCAACCTGTCACCCAGGGCGAACATTGTAAAGTTGCCCTTGAAAGGTGTCAGTTTGGTATTATCTGCCTGCCACTCCGTCAGAGTGCGCAGGAGAGTCGACTGAGCTTGGTCCCTAGGGAAGATCACTGTCTCCCTAGGAACCTTGTCTGAGCGTACCCAGGCTTCCTCCGTCAGCCTAACGAAGCCTGGGTAAGGGGGCAAGAGATCGGCGGGAAAGAACTCAAGTTCTTCCAACCGCCTCGTGCCAAGACCTTCTACAGTTAAAGTGCCCTCGTGTTGGATAGCACGGAGGGCGAAACGCCAAGGGTTCCCGACGTCAAAGGGAGGGAGATCCGCCGTGTCCGGAATGGAATACTGTGGTTCGGCTCCGCCAGGGCGAGCCATCCCCGCCAGTATATTGTCATGGCTGGTAAGCTTTTCCGAAATCTGCGTAAATTTTGACTCGACCTCCACCGAGAACCTCTCGAAAAGTTGGTTAGCAAACGCCTCCGGATCAAAGGCAGGCTGGCGAGGAGGGCTTGGTTTTGATGCCCTCTTACTCGCGCCTTTGCCGGAGGAACCAGGTTTGCTCCCGGAGGCTACAGGTGCTGAGACCTTAGCCTTCGACGGGGGGAAAGGCAAGGCTTTCCTGGAAGACGAGGACTTAAAGCCCTTCGCCTTCCATGAAGTCTTCAACTTCAGCTTGGGGACAGCTGATGGAGCCCTGTCACCCAAGGTGGAAGACTTTACGAAACCTGTAAAGGAAGATATAGATGAAGCTGGGGAGTCAAAAAGGGGGCCCGCCCCCGCAACCTCACTTACCTCGCTACTTACCACCTGGTCCTGTTCTGTATTCATAGGCTCCAGGTCCAAGTCTAACGCGGCGACGTCCTCCGAAACCTCCGCGTACAGGATGTCCTCTTGGGGTGGCTGGGTCGCATCCCGGATCTGCTGGATGATGGGGGTGGCAAGTTCTTCCGGCACTGCAGCCGCCACCCGGGCGCCGGGGTAGAGCAGGTCCCTCAACTTGGCGTCAAGGACATTAGGCTTCCCCGACGGAACGTTCCTCCCGAACCCAGCCACCCAAGTGCGGAGAGACTCGAGAGAAGTTTTCTTGGAGGACTCGTCCGCCTGTAAGAGAACAGACAATTAGGGTTGAACGAAAGGATGGTTCGAGAACCATATAAACACTATTTCGATATGAGGAGCGTAATGAGAAAACACTATATCTTACCGACTCGTCCTGGATGCCCGCACACAAAGCAAAGCAAACCTCACAGCCGTCGGGGTGCCAGACAATCAGGTCATCTAACCGGACCGCACAACCAGCGTGGGTCCGGCACACTACGTGTCCATAAGGCTGCTGCAATGAAGCGGTGCACCCCAGCTCCTCCGGCGGAATGAAAGGTTTGAGACAACAGGGACCAACCACAAGGGCTGCCAGCAAAAAAGACGGCGGAACCCCAGGGTGGAGCACCGGACTCAATAAACATATGAAATAAATGTAGTGGCGGAGTGAGATGCTCACTCCGCTAGATAACATATATATATATAATATTCAAATAATAAAATATACGAGTGATGGTAAAAATGAGAAATCCACTCCGGGGACCGGAGGGATACGTCTATCTAGTACACTCCCCCTCTCTCGGACCTCCCCGCCAGTGAAACAAGGTGGGTGAGATGCTCGTCATGACAGGCCAAGTACATAACATAAGCCGGAGCAGGTGTCAACAACCCAACCAAGAAACCCGACGGAGAGTAATAAAGATGTGGGAGAGAATGTTCGAAACTGCTCGAATCGGAGCGAGTAAACGAAACATCAAAACAAACACAGCGCTGCCTGGGGCTGGTTCTGGGAGGGAGCGAATCTCTCCACCAGAGGAAGTCCCCAACTCGGAGAAAACGCCATCTAGCGTCACCCGCACGAGTAAAGCAAGAGCTGGTAGGGGGGGGAGGGGGAGGTAGTGGGGTAGGGAAGAGGAGTAGGCTACGAGAATGAAAACAGGAGACAAGGGAAAATGATTCACCCGCTCAACTGCAAACACACGCCGCGCCAAGAATATAATAAAACTTGGTAGGGCGGCCTACCCTAGGGAAGGGATGCGACCAAGACTCAACGCCCAACTCCTGACTAGGCAAAGCCTAAATGAATATCCGAACTAGGCCTAGCCTAGGCTAACGGAAGGAGTACGGGAAGGGTGGAGGAAGGTAAAACAGGGACAGAAATTTTGTGCCGAGAACCAACCGGGACTGAAAAGAGGGGGGCAAAAAAGGCGACTAGCCTAGAGGAGACACATCCAATGAACTCTACTCCTTTGAAAAGAAGGGGGAGAACAAAGGGGCTCACTCTGCCACCCCCAAAACGACCACAGAGGAAACAGCAACAAAACTCCCTCGACCCGATGGACCACTCCACACCTAGCCTATAAGGGCGAGAGGACAGGAAGCAATACGAGTCTAATGTGATAGGCAAGGGAAAAAGACCCACACATATATAAAACCATCACACAATAAACATAAGAATAATTCTAAGAATAATGTGCTCATGCGAGGCGTGTAGCCTACCTCGGAGAAGCGGCTAGACCTAAGGCTGCCGCTACCTCGAAGTGGTAACAAAATAATAATATATATAAGAGCACCAATGCCAAGAATAATAAAATATAATCTTAATATTAATCTTAATATTAAGTTAATACCAACTAGGAACTCAGCCTGGGGGGAGACCTAAGCGGGGCATGACGGGAACCTAAGAGGGACTCGTATAGGTCTATCGAAAATCGAATAAGACTCAAAAACAGGGGGCCACCGCAAGAAATCCGCCAGGAGGAGAACCGGGGGAACAGATAAAAATATAACGACAAGGAGACAACCCCGACAGAAAAAACCGAGGGGGTCGCCTCGCGGTCGACATGGCTGGTAGGGGACGCCGTGGCGTCATAACAAAGATCTCATAATTGTGAAAAAGGAGACAATCTCAGCCAAGTATATAAAAAAAAAACCCACAATAAGATGGTACTTAACTTGGAGATGGTAAAGCTGCTCGAAGACATGTTGAAACAGATGAATAAATCCCAAAAATGCACAAGCACAAAATTCTGCTGGAAGCAAGTCACGTGCTAGAAAATGGAATGAAGTAGGTGGCACTGGTGTCGCCGGCCTGGCGGGCGTTGGTGTGTGGGAGCTGTAACGGCTCACCGCTCTCTGCCGGGGGTTTTAACATAGGGATATCTTTCGAGTGTAGCTCCGTGGTTGTGATCCTTTCACTCACCCTTGGTTATACCGACGTCTTCCTTGGAGAAGACGCTCGATCTGGGGGTAGTAACCCCAGCATTCCTGAAAGCTTTTTTCTCTCTGGTATATCTAGCAATTTATACCTAGAAATTCGTGCATGAATGGAATTTCACCGGCTGACACAGGGCTGGACTCAGAAATGTTAGGTTTTCTAGCAGGCAGAGCTCCCCATTACTTTGGCAAACCACTGGATCGTCAAAACAGGGACTGAGAGGGCCGTAAAAGGAACAGTAGTGACAACAATGAACAAAGCAAGATTCTATGGTGGCCAAAGCATAATAGAGTGTTACCTAGACATAACGGATCTCAACTTAGCAGATTTTGTTACTTAGTGGACTCACTGGTGTCTGCTAAATATAATAAAATTATTTTTGACTTAGCAGAATGTCCAGTAAATACAACAGGGTTATCAGATAGTAGAATGAATACACCCATGTAGATGACCTTGTCATGAGTGGATAATCCACCAAGTAAGCTAGGGGTATTGGACAATCAACAAATATATGCACACAAACGAGGCTTCCTTTTTGAGCTTGTGAAGGTGGACCGTGAGTGAACGAATGAACAATCACACATGACCAACACTTCTCTGGGTGTGCCTGTGAGGGTGGATAGTGAACGAGTGAACAAACACACACGTGACCAATGCCTTCTCGGTATACCTATGTGGGTGGACGATGAACGAACACGCACACACACACACAACAATACTTTCCTCTTTGTCACTGTGAGGGTGGAAAGTCAAGAAAAGCATGCACACTACTGAAAATTTCCTGTTTGAGCCTGTGATTGAGGGTTTTGTTTTTTCCAGGGTAAGTGACCCTGCCTGCCTGGCTGTTTGTATGCTTCATTTAGTCACTTGGCATCAGTTGTTTTCCCAGTGAAAAATCGTGCTCTATTAACAAAAGGATCCTTCTTGTGTTTGCATTTGCAAAGAAAGTATGTCTGCTTACTTATCTTGTGAAATTTTTTTACTAAAATGTACAATATGATGAAATAATTTAATGTACTTACAGTGCATTATTAAATTTAAAAGTAAAAAGTTTTTTTTAAAGTGAGAGCATCAATGATCTTCTCACAGTCACGTGCCTTGAAATGCTGAGATGACTGGTTAAATAAAGAGCAATTGCACACAATGACAATTACAGTGATACAAATGTACTGTTGTACTGTATGTACAGTAATTTTTTTCTAAAGGATTGTTGGCTGATAGCCAATATGCATATAGGAAGCAGTTAAGTACCTGCAATCTTTTTTTAGATTTGATATGCCATTTGCAAGAGAGCCTTTATAAGGGCTTTGAGTGTGGAGCAATTCAATTAGATTTTTGTGCTGCTTTTGATTTATTAAATCCCAAGGCATTTATTTACAAACTTCAGAATCTTGGAGTGGGTGTTATGATTCAGGATTACTTCAATTTCCTTACAGGTAGGCAGCTGCAAGTTGCTGTTGATGGGACCTTGAACAAACTACGACCTATGTGTCTCGAGTTCCACAAGGTAGTGTCCTTGGTCAGCTGTTATTTATTGTGCATACAGTGGACCCCCCGTATTCGCGTTCTCAAGGTTCGCGGACTCGCCCACTCGCGGGTTTTTCTATGGAACCCATCTAAAAAATTTTCGCGGGAAACTCACGCATTCACGGGTTTTTCCATGGAACATATCTATAAAAATATTCGCGGGAAACTCCATATTCGCGGATGCAATTTTTTTTTTTTGTATAGCAATAGTATTCTGTATTATCATATTTATTGTATAATAACATTAAATAATCATGTAAATCAATAATAATACTGTACTACAGTACTGTACATATAATAGTAATAGAAATTAAATATTATTATTATGTAATACTACACTGGGTACCTTAATAATAAATAATACAGTACTGTACTGTAAAGTTAAATCATACGGGTAGTAACTGGTGATGAATGTTGATTTCAGTATGCTGTAGATGATGATGATGATGAATTAGTTGTGCAGTACGATGAATGACGGGAGGCGCTGTCATGTCAAGGTATTTGAACATGGCAACGAAGGTGGTACAGTAGGGCTACATGAGTATTTTACCTTGTTCATGCTCAATGCGGGCGACCGCAATTAATGTCGTGCTGTAATGGGCTGCTACTTCTCCGTGACTTTTGCCCTCTCTTAACAAAACAATCATGTCTACAGTACTTTCTTCTCATCAGTCATTACAGTAATTGTAGGCTATTGGCCAGAGGCCTTAGAAGAAGCAGAGCATTCAGAGGACATCTTAATGCACGATTTCAAAAAATATTTTTAGGCCATAGTACTGTACATGCAAAACACCAAACGTGAGATACAGTAGTAGTAAAACAGGTTATACTGTACAGTATTGGGTGATTTGCCGATAATTTGCCGCTACGGTACACGCATGGTACTACTGGTTGCGCGTACATATACAGTGCCAACACGGATCTTCTGTGCATACAGTACGTACATTTTATACAATGTTTTGTTGTAAGATAGCAATAAAACGGGTTATACAGTCAGTCCCCAGTTTACGACGGTTCCGGCTTACGACGTTCCGAGGTTACGACGCTTTTCAAATATATTCATCAGAAATTATTTCCCGGCTTACGACGCATGTTCCGGGGTTACGACGCGTCGTACGCCGATCCGACGGAAGAAATATGGCCCCAAAAGGCAGAATAATCATAATTTGAAGGTTTTTTTATGTAAAACTCAATAATAATGCAGTTTACATCGTTTTCAATGCACTCAGAGCATTAAAAGTAAGGTTTTCTTATGATTTTTGACGATTTTCGACGATTTTCCGGCTTATGACGATTTCCGGTTTACGACACGGCGTAAGAACGGAACCCCCGTCGTAAACCGGGGACCGCCTGTATTGGGTCATTTGCCGAAATTTCCCGCTACGGTATACGCATGGTACTATTGGCTGCGCGTACATATACTAACACGGATCTTCTGCGCATACAGTACGTACATCTTATAAAATGTTTTGTTGTAAGATGATTTTTAAATATTACATACAAAAAGTGTTTTAGGATGATACATAGTACAGTACAGTACTACGGGTAGTACGTAGAGCATATCTAAAATACGTAAGACAACAGGAATACTGCAGGGTACGTATGTTTACATCTGCGGTACGTAGCATTTTCATGTATGTAAAGTATATATTACTGTAATGACTGCTGTAAGTACATTTTGTAAGTTAAAAATGATTTACTAATTTTCAAATATTACAGTACTGTAATATATTAACGTAAACACAGCAAAATTTCAATAATATATATTTGTTTTTCTTAAAAGTGCTTCACCCAAGCCACCTCTCTGCAAATACAAAGAAATCGCGATGCTGGACGCTGTGTACCCAGGATCAGTGATACTCAACATACTATTGGCTGTCATCTGCAAAGCAGCCAATCCAGAAGCACCATTCATTTTCCTTGGCGCTCATTGGCTGTTCACTTAGCGCTGATTGGCTGAACATTCACAACCAACTCGCGAACACGGAATTCTGGGAAGACGCTCCACGGCATCATCTTCAGATTGTGTGTATAGTTCGCAGCATCTTACCGTGTGAAACCATGCGTCTGTCCGTTTCGATTTTTTATCTTTGTGCATCAGCGGTATTTGGCCCTAAAATGCCTCCTAGAAAACGCCCTGCTCCTTCAAAGCCTTCTGGCAGAGTCTAAAAGAAAGAAGTCTGTTATGAAACTCGAGTAGAAGGTGAAACTTCTTGACAAAGGAGGGCAAAAGTTTTGCCACGGTTGGTTGCCATTTCAGTGTTAATGAGAGCACGGTGAGATATATCAAGAAGAAAGAGGCGGAGGTACCCAAGTCTGTGAGTATGAGCTGCTTCGGTAGTGCAAAGACAGTTGCAACAGTGCGGGATAAAACAATCGTGAAAATGGAATCTGCTCTAGCAATCTGGATAAAGGACTGCCAGAAGAAAAACGTACCCCTCGACTTCAACATCATTCGTGAGAAAGCACGACAACTCCACCAGCAGTTATCAACTGCTAAGGAAGGTGACGACGTAGTACAGGCAGAGGAAGGCATTGAAGAAGGCGAATTGGAATTTCTAGGCTTTGATGAACCAGCAGAAGAAGAAGAGGGGGAAGAACCCCCAAGCAGGACCATCATCAGCGCCTCAAGGTTTCCAGGCCAGCAAGGGGTGGTTCCACCAATTTCAAAAGCGGTTCAACCTAAAGTCTGTTACTCTGCATGGGAAAGCTGCATCTGCAGACACTGAAGCAGCCCATGAAATATCCGGAGGCCTTCAAGAAGATCATCGAGGAGAAGGGCTACCATCCAGAACAGGTGTTCAATATGGATGAGACTGGCCTGTTCTGGAAGAAGATGCCTTCCCGGACATACCTTATGAAGGATGAAGCTAAAGCCTCCAGATTCAAGGCCCAGAAGGATAGGGTTACCCTCATCATGTGTGGGAATGCAGCTGGTTTCATGCTTAAACCAGGCCTCATTTACAAGGCTGCAAACCCCAGGGCCCTCAAGAATAAGAACAAGGCATTGCTTCCTGTGTTCTGGATGCATAACCCTAAGGCCTGGATCACCAAAGTCCTCACAGAGTACTGGTTCCATCACAGTTTCATCCCTCAAGTTAGGCAATACCTGAACGACTTGGCCATGGAGTTCAAGGTGTTGCTGATTATGGATAATGCTGGTGGCCACCCTCTCGATCTTTCTTACAAGGGAGTCCAGTTTGAGTTCCTCCCTCCCAACACCACCTCTCTCCTCCAGCCTATGGACCAGGGCGTGATCCGTGCCTTCAAGGCACTCTATACCGGGAACTCCCTCCAGCACCTTGTAACTGCAATGGACAGTGACAGTGAATTTACACTAAAAGAATATTGGCGTAAATTCACGATTGCCACATGTCTGAGCATCATCAGCCGATCACTGAATGACATGAAGAATGAGACCCTGAACGCATGCTGGAACAAGTTGTGGCCGGAGTGTGTTCATGATCACAGGGGCTTCTCTCCTCAAGAAATTCAACATTCGGCCATTAATAAGGCTGTCCAGTTGGCGAGGATTCTAGGTGGGGAAGGCTTCGAGGACATCACTAAGGATGAAATTGGCACCCTTATTGATGCTCACTCTGACCCCCTGACGGACCAGGATTTGGAAGAGCTGACGAAGTCTGCCTGTGAGGAAGAAGATACGCCAGGTTCAGGGGAGGAGCAGGAGGAAGAGAATGATTCAGGATATGCAAGAGTATGTTTCAACATGGGATCCTTTTATGGAATGCTCCTTAAAGTTTTCAAACATGCTTGATTCAGCATGGGAGCCCTATAATCAAACCCTCACCACCATGAAAAAGCAGCGACAGCAGCTGCCTATCACCATGTTCATCAAACGGACGAAGAAGGCCCCTCCAAAGCCTCCCAAATCACCCGAAGAAGTGCCTCCCCAGTCGCCTGGAGTAGTGCCTCTCGAATCGCCTGAAGAAATGCCTCCCCAACCGCTTGAAGTCGTGCCTCCCAAATCAACTGAAGAAGTGCCTCCTGAAGGTGAAGAGGCACCCTCAGATGAGTTGTAACAACTCTGCTTTGCTGTGCAGTCATATCTTCATCATTATTCATCGCACTGCACAGCTAATTCATCATCATCATCATCTTTAATCAACATTCATCGCTGGTGAGTACCCGTGTGATTTACGTATGTAGTAATCTTAATATATAAGTACAGCAGTATGAAATTTTTTAAAATGTGCATGAATTTTTAAAGAAGTTTTTGTCTCTCTTTTTGTGATTTACGTATACGTAAATACCAATGTTCCCCCCCGAAAAGAAAACGGGACGGCTTATAACTGTATGAAAGAAAATGTGTGACTGAATACGTAGGGGGGACTGGATTATTTTCACCTACAGCTGTACGGCATACAGTATGTACGTATAAATGTAACGATGAAATGTTTAAGATGACTTGGAAATTATATTAATTAGTATCATTTCAAAGATTAATACAGTAATAAGGTACAGTTTAATGTATATTTGATGTAGGCTGGTATTTTTAGGCATACAGTACTTTGGTGTTGACCTTTCATGGTAGACAGGTACGAATATACGTAGTATTAAATTTTTTAAAATGTGCATATGTTTTTTAAATTTTTGTCTCTCTCTTTTTGTGAATTTTATACTGTATACATAAATACCAATGGTTCACCCAGAAAAGAAAACGGAACGGCTTATAACTGTATGAAAGAAAATGTGTGGCTGACTACATAGGGGGGACTGGATTATTTTCACCTACAGCTGTAAGCCATACAGTACGTACGTATAAATGTAATGATAAAATGTTTAAGATGGCTTGGAAATTATATTAATAGTATAGAGCCTCGATGGCTCAGTCGGTTACAGCAGCAGCTTCGGACTTCGTAGAGGTCTGTGGCGCGGGTTCAAATCCGCAGCCGACTGATCAGAGAGGCAGACACTTTGCTATCCGTGTAGACATCCCGGGATTATATATGTAATCAACGGATAGGTTTGCTTAAAAAGCAAATGGATGTTACAGACTAAATACACACGCAAAACAAAGCCACTACAACACCTTCTAAAAACATAACAAACATCTCACACGTCTCGAACTCTCGCCATACCCGCGCAATAACTTCTCGCTGCTGGGAAGAAAGGGCGTTGGGTCGGGTATGATACATGAAACATACGCTACCGGGGTCTAAGCGATGTCAGGCAGGGCAGCCGATCGAGACCACAGGTCTACCCCAAAGCCAAATCAAAAAGTCCTTCAAAAGAAGGCATCGTGCTTACCCCATACAAAAATGGGAAAAAAGCACGTTAAAAGAAGAAGTATATTTCAAATATTAATACAGTAATAAGGTAATAGTTTAATGTATATTTGATGTAGGCTGGTATTTTTAGGCATACTTTGGTGTTTGACCCTCCATGGTAGACAGGTATAAGCGTTTTTAGAGGGGCGTTGTAAGCATTTGCGGATTTGACCTATTCGCGCGGGGGTGTGGGACGCATCCCCCGCGAATACGGGGGGTTCACTGTACAAGTCATAACTTCTGGGACCCCTTATGCCTGTTGGCCTGGAAAACAAGATTGTTCAGTATGCTGATGACACAACACTTCTGGGTGTAGTAAAGTCTCCACTTACGAGAAATGCTGCTGCCCTAGTCTCAATCATGACATGGAGCAGATTGGTAAATAGTGTTAGTCAGTTGGGTATGAGGCTGAACTCGAGTAAAATGAACTTGTACCACTTTTCCAACATATCCTCCCTTCCAAGTGGGTGGGACTCTGCTGAATGAGTCTAAGCTTTAATTATACTTAACGTAACTAAACGTAACTACTGACGCCCATCTTACTTTTGAGAAACCTCTAATGAAAGTGTCAGCAACTGCTGCACAAAAGTTAGGTATTATATTATGTTAGGCCTCATATAGTTATAACAGTTATAAAATCAACGCAACCTCTTTGGATCATTTTCCCTGGTGTGGATGTTTGCTTCTGCCACAGGTTTATTTCTTAAATAGCGTGGTTAGTCATGGCAGGTTTCTGTTTCCTAATATTTGCAGTTATAACTTGGACCATCGACAAATGGTCTCGTTTGTCAATTTTTCCTGAGTTGCATTTTAACAAACATCTTTTCATATTGACAACTGATCCATGATCCTGTTTTCCTGCTAAGAGCAATCAGATTTGCTTAACAACAACACCAGTGGTCTTTTATTCCTCACACCTTTAGACTGTGGAACAATCTCTGTGGATGTTGTGCAGTTGGAACCTCAAAAGTTCAAGCGAAGATGCAATGCATTAGGCAATGCATTACTACCCTAATACAATTCTCCTTTTATTTAAATTATTTACTACATTTTTATATATTTATTGATGTTATTTTTCCTTTTCTAATAACTGCTCTCTTCATATTAGAAGAAGAAGAAGAAGAAGAAGAAGAAGAAGAAGAAGAAGAAGAAGAAGAAGAAGAAGAAGAAGAAGAAGAAGAAGAAGAAGAAGAAGAAGAAGAAGAAGAAGAAGAAGAAGAAGAAGAAGAAGAAGAAGAAGAAGAAGAAGAAGAAGAAGAAGAAGAAGAAGAAGAAGAAGAAGAAGAAGAAGAAGAAGAAGAAGAAGAAGAAGAAGAAGAAGAAGAAGAAGAAGAAGAAGAAGAAGAAGAAGAAGAAGAAGAAGAAGAAGAAGAAGAAGAAGAAGAAGAAGAAGAAGAAGAAGAAGAAGAAGAAGAAGAAGAAGAAGAAGAAGAAGAAGAAGAAGAAGAAGAATTTTAAAGGTAATTTGAAATTATACAAATAACTTTTTAAAAAATTCATACCAAACAAATAACACTCCATATAAAAATGAAATATATTAAAATACCTTGTATGGTGCCTCTTCTGAACAACAATAAATGTAATGGCTGGCTGGTAATCTGCCTGAAGTTCTGTGCAAGCTGCTCGCATTTCCTTTAACTCAAATGACAAAACCTCCAAAAACTGCGACTCACTTACTCCATCCCGATACATGACAATTCTTTCTGGCTTTCGTTTTGTAGATCGGTAGAAGGCTTTTAATAAGTTTCTGAAATTAGGGGAAAAAAAAAGGTACAATCACGGGGCACAGATGAAGATCTCGATCAAGTCTTATTAACACAAAAACTATAAAGGTGGAGAGAACTCATGGCAGAAATTACATTAGTTAGTCATCTAAACTTCAAATGATCTACAATTAAAACGTGACTCACTTTGTAATTATATATTTACTTATTTCTTTATTACCTATAATGACTTAGTATTTTATTAACATAATGAAAAAATTTTTTTTAAATACAAAAACATAAGGAAATGTCTGAGAAAAGGTTATCACCATTCATGAGGAAAACTAACTCTAGATATTACACTTCAACACAAAATTAAACTTAACTCGCCAAACCAAAAAAAGTCCTCGGCCATAAAACACTCATTATGTCAAATGATTTTGCTTCTTAACATGCCCTTAATCCTAAAGTGAGCTAAGTATTTAAGTATCCACACAAAAGTTCCTATAAAACTTTCTGGGACTTAAAATTACAATTTACATACAAGTTTGAATAAATTTTTAATTATATACAGTATTTCTACTAAAAACATCACACCAGCGTAAAATATAACTATTTATATGGGTCCTTCAAACTTTAATCTGCAAAATGAAATTAACATTAAATGAAATACTTCACTCTCAAACCCTGTCTAATAAAATCTAACATATCATAAACTGAGATATGCAAAAACAATTGTCAACAAATGGAAAATTCCTAATATGCAGTGTTTTCTCTTTATTAACAGACAGCAGACCCTATAACTTACTTGGTCATCTCACGGATTTTCTGGATCATTTCTGTGCGATGCATCTGATGTCTCACTTCTACAGCATATTTTGAAGCATACCTGTCCAATGATCCAAGTACTGCTGCTAATGAGGGCGTAACCTTATCACCAGCTTGAGGATGGTTTACATCTGCTCCCATTATCATTACAGGAGTTGTGAAAACCTGGTGGCAGGACAGAAAGGAAGAGTTGGAAGGAATGGAACCAAAATCTCAGTGCAGAGACAAGGAAGGAAAACATTCAGGACAGGATATTGCTGGAGAGAAATACAAAAAAGGGATGCTAGTACATGAAAATGGAGTAAAATTTTGAGAGAAAATAATAATGGAATGCTGAAGGCAGTATCTAAAAAATCATCTGAAGGCAAATAATAAATATAAACTAGAAGACGTTGCTCTTGGAAATACATACTGTATAGCAGAAAAGCACAAGGAACATATGGATTAACAAGCACCAGAGAACCAGTAACCAATGAGTTGACCAGAATATATTTGACTCATTAGATAAAGGGACAAAAAAATAAAAGGGGAAACAGCAGGACAATATTGATACACAAGGAAAAGATGAACTCCTTTCTTGAAATTAGAGAGGAATACAATTGCCAGGAGATTCTACGGAAATACTTTGTTGAAATTAAAGAGGAATATGATTGCCAGCACATTTTATGGAAATGAAGTGCTGAAGGAAAAGATGAAAACTGTTTAAATCAGTACAGTGACACCTCAACTCAATGATCTGGGGGGGAGGGGTGCCATTCCGGTACGTCAAAACCCATTAACTACTGGTATACAGCCAACACAATACAGTACCCCGAAGCAACTTGTTTAGCCTCTAGTGAACAGTTATTCCATATAACATAATGAACAGATTATCCTAACCGGTATTTTGAAATGTTCATAGTCTGAAATATTAATTCACTTACTCAATTTCAGATATATACCTGCAAAATAAATTGCCCATAAAAAAAACCAACAATACAGTATTGGACAGTTTAACCCTTAAACGCCGAGTCTCTATTTACAAGTGTCTGCCGTATGCGGAAAGAAAGTTTTTTTCAAAAAATCACAGCACGCTTAGTTTTTAAGATTAAGAGTTCATTTTTGGCTCCTTTATTTCTCATTGCCTGAAGTTTAGTGTGCAACCATCAGAAATGAAATAAAATATCATTATCATATATAAATATTGGAATATACGGCAGCGAAAAAAAAAAAAATTCATATATAATTGTATACAAATCGTGCTATGAGCAAAACGGTTAAAGCTAATGAGTTATTTTTTTTTTGTTGTATTGTACACTAAATTGCGATGATTTTGGTACATAAATTGTAAAACGATCATAGCAACACAGACAAAATATTATCACAAAATGGTGCATGAATTTGTAACGTGCGGACGTAAAAAAAAGTTTTTTTCAAAAATTCACCATAAATCGAAATATTGTGCTAGAGACTTCCCGTTTGTTGCAAAATAAAGATAAATGATTGAATATTACTGGAATGTAAAAGTTTTAGCTTACAATTACATTTTTCGACCATTTCGGTCAAGTCAAAGTTGACTGAAGGTGGAAATTTCAGCATTTATCGTGATTTATATGAAAATATTTCAAAACTGATAAAAGCTACAACCATGGGTTATTTTTTTGTATTCTACATGAAATTGCACACATTTTCATATATAAGACTTTATGTAACAGCTAATATAAAATGGTACAAAAATAACGACAAAGTGACTAAAGAAATTGTGAGATATTCAGCAGAGTTAGTGTGTGCGGACGTAAGGAAAAAGTTTTTTAAAAAATTCACCATAAATCGAAATATTGTGCTAAAGACTTCTCGTTTGTTACAAAATGAAGGTAAATGATTGAATATGTAAGAATTTTAGCTTACAATTGCATTTTTCGACCATTTCGGTCAAGTCAAAGTTGACCAAAGGTTGAAATTTTGGCACTTATTGTGATTTATATGAAAATGTCAAAATTGATAAAAGCTACAACCATGAGTTATTTTTTGTTGTATTCTACATGAAATTGCACACATTTTCATATATAAAACTTTATGTAATGGCTAATCCAAAAATGTGCAAAAATTACGACAAAGTGATTAAAGAATTTCTGAGATTGTTAGAGCCTGACGCCACCTCTTCCAAACACGTGTGTGCTTGTGTGTTCGTCGTCCATCGGAGTGGTGAGACGTTTGGCGTCTTCACAAACTGAAACATGCACACAGTTTGATACAGAAGATTTGTTGGTTCATTATGAATACAAGATTAGAATGCTTGCATGGCAATGCAAGTAGTGGTGATTGTACATACATCAAGACAACAATGGTTAGGGAGAAACAGGCGGAAATATTGTATGGTTGAAATCGCGTTCCTTTAGAGAAAGAAAATGAGACGCTCTTGTTGTCTTGTCCACTCCGATGGACGACGAACACACGAACACACACGTGTTTGGAAGAGACGGCGTCAGGCTCTTACAAGATTTTCAGCAGAGTTAGAGCGGAAGTAAGGAAAAAGTTTTTTCAAAAATTCACCATAAATCGAAATATTGTGCTAGCAACTTCTTGTTTGTTGCAAAATGAAGGTAAATGATTGAATATCACTAGAATGTAAGAGTTTTAGCTTATAATTGCATTTTCGACCATTTCGGTCGAGTCAAAGTTGACCAAATGTTGAAATTTTGGCACTTATCGTGATTTATATGAAACTATGTCAAAACTGATAAAGCTACAACCATGAGTTATTTTTTGTTGTATTCTACATGAAATTGCACACATTTTTATATATAAAACTTTATGTAAAGGCTAATACAAAATGGTGCAAAAATTACGACAAAGTGACTAAAGAATTTCCGATGGGTCACGCTTGTAAACAAAACAACAGCGTGATCTGTGAACTCCCAGCATCCCTCAAGGCGCAATTTAAAATTTTTCACAAACGAGGCCTATAAGTATTTTTCCGCGAATATTTAAAAAAACTTTTTGTAGTCAACGTATTTTACATCCACTTGGCACCCGATAGACAACTTTTGTCGACGTAAAATATGTCCAGTCGGCATTAAAGGGTTAGGTGACAACCTAATGTCCAGATGTGATCTATTCTCTTTAACCTTCCCAAAACTAGAACCAGCATTCAATTATTACCCACACTGGTCAAACCATTCTGACTCAAAATGAACAATAAACTGGACGTGGTGGATAATTTTTCCACCCAACAAGCATACGAAAAGATTAGCCAGACCCTGACTTAACCCCACAGAATCCAAAAATCTGCTTGGCGATAATTTTGCTAAAAGTCTAAGAGCTTGGCCATCCCATAACGCACATGAGCGCGGCCTGAAACAAAGTCCCGACCTAGGCCTACACAGATCTTCCCAATCACCTTCAAGATCCACTTCACTATCCCCATCTAGCAGAATATCAGGGGAAGGGGAGACTAGTAACCACAGTCCTGCTATGCACTCCAGTCGGGACACTCCCTCTACCTGTGGAATGGTGTGGTTCTGAATGCACGGACTGTGTTGCAACGGGACTGCTTATATGCAAAACCAAAACATGACAGGGGAAGCTGGAATAAACATGATTAGCCAATCCCTGACATCAGCTAAATCCATAATATGACCATCTACACAATCTCTATAGTTACCAAGGACAGAGCCCAAATCATTGAAAGATACACCTGATTTCAATGTTCGGCCTACTTCAGAGTCAGACGAACTAACAGGTTTATCCAAATCATCTACCTTCTCGAACTGATCTGGTAACACTGCAAAATCTGAATAAACTTGCACATCTGAAGCCACATGCTTACCTCTAATCTTACGCTTGCTACTACACCCTGATTGAATGTAAGACAAGTGCTCCTGATGTTGCAAATCAGACCAATCCTTACACTGATCACAACTAATCTCGAAGCAGCCACATCCCATACAATTAGAACAGACAGTATGACCGTCAAAAACAAGTTTAACACTTAGCTGTTTGCAGCAAAAAGTACAGCATCTTGTGTTCGTTGAAGCCGATGAAGCCACGCTGCTATGACTGGATAAACCCTCCATAATAATGGAGAAAAATGCAATAATATCCAACAGTAAGACTGCTGGCCAGTACAACAAAGAGCTGTCAAGAGCCGTGTGTACTGGACAGCGACAAAGAAAGGATTGACTTACTGCGGGAGAGAGTTCCGTCACTCCCCCAGCTCTGGGGGGATTAGGTCGTTTTTACAACCGGGAACAAGCGACAGCAGTCTAATTTCAGAGTCCACTGGCTTGTTGTTTGTACTCAATGTTTAGGATTCAATGTTGGTAAGTTTGTAGCAGCCATGAAAGGTACATGCAAATACTAGTTTTGCATGTTAGTGAAAAACAAATATGTTTTTTTTATGTCAACACCTGTTTTTGCACAATATTTGAATGAATTTTGCAGAAAACAACAAAATGGCTTTAATGGCCCATAAACAACAACATGGAAACAACACTCAGACTTCAGCCCTGTATATGGCTGGAATAACCATCATCCTTGATATATCATGCACGAAGGTGCTAAACTCCACCTTCTAGTCTAGTACCTTGCATGTAATAACTGTTCATTTTAGTTCTTATCTTTTGCAAAATAATAATTGTAATCGTAATTTTGTAGTATCACGTAGAAAGAACATTTACAACTTACAAAATTAGCTGGTATCTTCTCCATGTCCCAGCAAAAGGCCCTGTGCCAGGTTAGAAATATTCATTCCCAAATTCCTATTGCTAGTCCAGAATTTTTTTTTTAGAATTTCTTTTCACCCTCTACACTTACATTTCATCCTCTCTCCAATGATGTTTTTTTTTTGTGGCTGGCTGACCAAGTCTGCCCAGTCAAAGGTATTTTTTAATGCAATTTAACCCTGATTGTGAGAGTTAATGACAGTACTGTATACACTGATCATGTTACTTTAATGCTATAGTGAAAGTAATTTTTGAGCAATACATATTTACATAAGGTATATTTTATATTTTATCATACCTACCTGTAATGTTGTGTTCATTACTGTATTTAACAGACAAGACACACTTCAAAACTTACAGTGAAACAGCAATATAAAACAAGAGCAGGAAGAAATAATGACAGGGATTTTCACATGATTGCTACACCAGCTCTGGGTTATCATGTCTCCTATACTACCAGGTCTTAGTCTTTGTTACCTAATGGATTTTGATACTCGTCAGGAAACAAGACCTCAAACCTGCCTGCTAAGTTGAGGAGACAATGTACACTATAGTGTATAACACCATTTTATGTAAAGGATTCAAATCCAAGTGATTGTTTACTCTTATGAGTCTTGGTACCAAATCCCTGTGTAAGTAAAGTCCCATAGTTACAAAATAAGATAAGATGCATGTTTGAATATTGCACATACAATTTTCAAATGCCAAGAAAGTACTTCCTTGTGGAATTTTCCATCTGAAATAATCTTTCACAGGCAATATGGAATATAAAAAATAAGGTGTAAATATTACTATTACACAAAATTAAATTTATATAAAAAAAATTTCAAAAGCAAAATTTACTCTAAATTATTCAGCTTCCACAACAGTTAAAAATTAACTAAGAGAAGAACTACTTACAATTGGTTGAGAGATGTTGCTTAAAATGTTATTTGTACCTCCCATTTTTGCATTTATTTTCAGTAGGATGTTTCCGACAGTTGGAGGAGCACAGGACCGAACATTAGGAGACTTGATACACTGTGTTACAACTTGTATATCTCTGTCTCCAGTTTTCTTAATACGAGCTGTAACATTTCAATTTATCTTGAATCAAAATGGTGTTCAATGAGCAGAAACTTTTTTACATTGGAAGTGAAATTAAAATATAAAATCTTAATTAAAATCTGTTCTATAGATACAAACCTTTACTAAAGCTAAAATAGTATATTAGCAAAAAGAATCCTCTGCATCACATTCAGTAACCTAGCTAGTCAAAGCAACTGTTGCAAAGTTATCAGTAGAGAGCCTGGGAGTTAAACATTCCCAATAAAGCAAACAACTTGTATTTTCTGAAGATATAAAATATCTTAAAATCTATTCCTAAACTTTCTGAAGATATAAAATATCTTAAAATCTATTCCTAAATATAACATTAACTTCTGTATAAGTGAGAAATAAACTTACTATGAGGTAAACACAAAAACGAAGTAGGAAAATAAGAATAGAGGACAGGAACATATAGTGCAAAAAAAGGCAAAGGCCCCAAGATATGACATATAAAAATTTTAAAAAACTTTGAAAAAACTGCCTCTGATGGTTGGCAATGCTGTGTGACCTCACAAAAATTTGAGTAAAACTGATCACGCTTAGATTGAAAAGGTTTCTGGGAGGTAGGTTGGATGGCTGGGCTCCAAGGGAGAGGAGGGGCAGTGGTGAGAGTGGGAGAGAGAACAATAACTGATGCATATCTGCATCGAAACCTAAGTATAGTAACACACACTACTTTTTTATCTATATTCTATGCAACAGCATTCTCGTTTATATTCTTACTATATATCTCATTTTTTATTTTTTCAAACAAAACATAAATGCAATTGTGTACGTAGGGTACGTACTTATGCAGACACTCATTCAATGGCATCAGTGAACTTGCTACAGCCTGTTTGGTTGTGTCTTGCCTACATATGAAATTTTTATTTGTTAAATATTTTAATGGTGATTAGAGAGATAACATATTCTCTTGTGTACTGTTATGTGTGATAATCATGCTTTGGAGCGAACTAAATTTGTAATGAAATATGATACAGTAAATCAAGAATAGGAAAAAAAAAATTGTAACTTACGTTTGTATGTATGCACTCATTTGATGGCATCATGAACTCCCTGCAGTTTTAGTTTTGCATTTTTATGTTTACAATGTTTATGATATAGTAATTCATATTTCATTTAAAGGATATGTACAGTACTGAGAGAGAGAGAGAGAGAGAGAGAGAGAGAGAGAGAGAGAGAGAGAGAGAGAGAGAGAGAGAGAGAGAGAGAGAGAGAGAGACTAATGCAGTAACACACTCCTTCACTATTTCATTTAAATCTTATGCTACAGTATTCTTTCTATTTTTACTGTTTGGTTTTGCCTACATACATTCACCTTTTAAATATTTTTACGTGATTATAGAAGAAATATTAACAGTGACAAAATGTTCTCTTGTGTACTGATATATGTGTGATAATCATACTTAAAGAGTCCACTAAACTTGTAATGAAATACAGTATAGTAAGTCAAGCAAAGCAAAAAAAAAAGGGGGCAACACATACTGTATATACGCATGCATGCACTCATTTGGTGGGGTCATGAACTTCCTGGAATTTTAGTTTTGTGTTTTTATCTTTATGATATAGTAATTCATATTTCATTAAAGCATATGTACAGTACTGAGATACAGCACAGAGAGAGAGAGAGAGAGAGAGAGAGAGAGAGAGAGAGAGAGAGAGAGAGAGAGAGAGAGAGAGAGAGAGAGAGAGAGAGAGAATGTTTACATCGAAGCCTAATACAATAACACACACACACACACACTCCTTCACTATTCTATTATCATTTACTCGTAAAGTATGTATGCACACATAAAATCATTAAATTTCAATAACTTTCAGTTGTCTGTAAAATAAAACTATTGTGCTGGCTTTGTCTGTCCGTCCGCCCTCGGATCTTAAAAACTACTGAGGCTAGAGGGCTGCAAATTGTTATGTTGACCATCCACCCTCCAATCATCAAACATACCAAATTGCAGCCCTCTAGCCTCAGTAGTTTTTTTTTTTAAGGTTAAAGTTAGCCATAATCATGCATCTGGCAACGATATAGGACAGGGTACCACCAGGCGCTGTGGTTAAAGATTCATGGGCCGCAGCTCATACAGCATTATACCCAGACCACCAAAAGATAGATCTATTTTGGGTGGCCTTGATTATATGATGTACAGAAAACTTGACTGCGCTCAAGAGACTTCGGTGCATTTTTTATTTGTTTAGTAGCGTTCTGAAAATGAATCTGCTTTGACAGTCGTCATCTAGAAATCCCTATATATGTACTGACAATGTAAACACGGTGTTGTAACATACTGCACAAACACTGTGCATTACAACAGAACAAATTTCATTTTTGGTTCAATCCACTGGACTAGACTTTCAAACAAGATTACCAAACTTATGGCCTATGTAACAATTCATAACCATCTTTTATAATTAACCAATTCCCAAAGAACTAACAACCCACGTCATGTATGATGTAAACAAATGAACTGGGAAACAGCTGTTTTGCAATTTAAAAGGATTTTACTTTAACATATAGTAATCCTTCAATTATTCAAATTAATAAGAGCCAAGGGCACATCAGATAATGGTGAAATCCAGATAATGGCAAGTAAAAAAAATCTAGGGTGTTCAAGGGCAGCTCCGTACCCCTTCCTCACCTAACCTTAGTCAATACCACATACAGTAAACACTCAGTATCCTCAAACAACCTTCACACTTTAAAGGGAGTGCCGACCACCAAATTTCGAGGATTTATAAAATTTTAGTTATTAACAGCTTTCAACTGTTTGATGTCTAAATAAACATATCCTGAAACATTAATGCTAAAAAAAATTTTTTTATAGGTTTATTGACAATTTTGTCCATTGCTTTTATGGCACAGTGAACCACAAATTGTGAAAAAAATTTGTGAAAATGTCTGGTTAGGTGGAAGGAGTTATACACTGTTTTGGACTGTTTTGTGTGTAAATAAACGTATCTTGAAGATAAATTGCTCAAAAAAATGTTTAGATTGGTTCATGGACAATTTTGTTCATCGCTTGTACAGCACTGTAAATGACAAATTGTAAAAACTTGTGTCTGTATGACTATAAGTCTGGTTAGGTGGATGGAGTTATACACTGAAGATATGTTGCTAAGAAAAATGTTTCGGTTGGTTCATGGATAATTTTGTTCAACACTTGTACGGCACTGTGAGCGACATACTGTACAAAGGGCAAGTAAAAGTGTCAAAAAAAATTATTAAAAAATAACTGTCACCCACTAAAATATCCCATTCCCTCTATCAGTGGCATCATAGAGATCATGGGTTATATAATGATATAGGGATAACTAGCTCAAGAGCTCCTGATTGTCTCAGATTTCTCTTGGAAGTCCAAATATTTTTTTCTTTAGCTGTTTTCTCAAAACTTACCTTTTTCAAAACTAAATGCTTATTTCTCCTAGAAGACTGAACCAAATTCAATGAAACTTTTACAGTGTAGTATAACTATACTGTATACCTATATTGTCGTTGGGAAAATCACTTTTCTGTGCAACTTTTTATTCTGAATATTAATTCTGAAGCGACATGATTTTTTCAACTGCAAAACAAACGAACCTAGAGGTCGCATTTATAAATTTCCCCATGAGAGAATTTTCATTATTAGCTGTAGAATAAGTGGTATAAATTTGAAGCAAATACCTTCAATCGCAGGGTTGAAACAGTCATTTACTTATAATGGGGCCTTATGGCATCGGCGCTCTCCTAAACTGAAAACTTCATGTAAAGGGCAATTATCTACCTTTTCCCAATATTTGTAATAATATACTGCATAAATACACTTTGAAAATACATGTAACCCCCTTCTCTCCCTCGTAAATGACACAGTTCAGTAGGCAGTAGCCTACCTGTGTTTACCCACAGCCTACCATGGTTTTATGACCATTAATGAATTTTTATACAGAAACTTTATCAGTTATTAACAATGTATTACCATACAGGAGATAGAAAATGTGTGTTTGTGAACTATTGAACCTGGGCTAGCTTAGGTGGTACAATCAATATCCATTTACTTGAGTCAAATAGCTGTATTTAAGATAAAGGTAATGTAAAACTGTTATCTTCCTTACAGAACCCATTTACAGTGATACCTGGGTACTTGCCGACGATTGATTCCAAAGGTACGACGAGTATCAACTGAATTCTTCCCATAAAGAATAATACAAAGTAAATTGATATGTTCCAGACCAATGGACAATGCCATTTTAAAAGACATTTTTGCAATAATTGGCTTGTATTGTACTTTTATACAACATAATAGTAAATAAAGAAAACAACTAGATTTAACACAAGTACTGTTTAAAGTAACTTCACTGTATCTTTTGCTTTTTCACAAACCATGGCCTCAGTAACACTACCACCTGCTATTTTTTATACATCCAGATCAACACTTTTCCTATTTTCTTGAGTGTTCCAAGACCTGTTTTGACTCCTTTAACATCCACAGCTTTAATTGCTTCTTTATTTTTTTACAATTGTGATCATATTCTTGGCTTATGGTAATCCACAGGAAGATCAGCTCTTGTATTTAGCTATTGTGTATGTGTGTGTGTGTGTGTGTGCTATCATGTTTTTAACTAAATTCCTTTTTTGCTAACTAGTGTGTGTGTGTGTGTGTGTGTGTGTGTGTGTGTGTGTGTGTGTGTGTGTGTGTGTGTGTGTGTGTGTGTGTGTGTGTGTGTGTGTGTGTGTGTGTGTGTGTGTGTGTGTGTGTGTGTGTGTGTGTGTGTGTGTGTGTGTGTGTGTGTGTGTGTGTGTGTGTGTGTGTGTCCTATCATGCTTTTAGCTAAATTCCTTCTTTGCTGTCATCACTACTGATTTACAATCCCTTAAGCCATTTCTGGTCCAACTTAATGTGAAAATTCATGTTTATTTCATATACAGTACTATTGTATTTTGTCTTTCTGAATTCAATTAAATTTTAGGAGTATGCATCATACCAGAGGTGACCAGAGCTACAAAATGTGCGTGAACATTTGGCCCCGGTTAGGCTGTTAACTGTTACATCAATAGTAGCCATTTACAAAAGTCAGTGTTCAAGTATTTAAAGTGTAGCCATTTACAAAAGTCAGTGTTCAAGTATTTAAAGTGTAGCCATTTACAAAAGTCAGTGTTCAAGTATTTAAAGTGTATAATGTTCATTTTATTAAAATTGGCATTTTACTCATTGTATTCAGATATACATTGAACGGCCCCACATTGCAGTTCAGGATTTGCGGCTTCCGTTAATCGCAGATTTTCCTGTGAAATGTATTTCCAATATATCGTGGAAAATTCACTAATCGGTAGAGCAGTATTCATCAATTACTGTATTTTCATGACTAAATACATTTGCTAAATTTTTTTTTACTAATTTTCAAATATCAATATTAATGTAGAGTAAAATATTAATTCATTAAGGAAAATACAGCTTATACTGATCCAAAGTCTCCCACTTAGAGGGAGAGATGTATGCCTAACTGTCAATCATTTTGACATACTGACCATGTGAAGGGTAGCACCTGGGCAAATAAGACTCTCTCTCTCTCTCTCTCTCTCTCTCTCTCTCTCTCTCTCTCTCTCTCTCTCTCTCTCTACGCCAAAGGAGACTACAGTTAAAGTTAAGTGTACCTTAGTTTAACCAGACCACTGAGCTGATTAACAGCTCTCCTAGGAATAATCTGAAGGATTAGACTTATTTAACGAGGCTAAGAACCAATTGGTTACTTAGCAACGGGACCTACAGCTTATTGTGGAATCTGAACCACATTATAGCGAGAATGGAATTTCTATCACCAGAAATAAATTTCTCTAACTCTTCATTAGCCGGCCGGGGAGTCGAACTCGGGCCTAACGAGTGGAAGGCCGCAACTCTACCGACTCGCCTAAGGAAGAGCTGGGGATACTACAGCGGGTCACTGCTAGATCATGGATTATCAATCAGGCCTTCAGTTAATCGCAGGGTATTCTGCGGAACTTACCTCCAAATATATCGCGGAAAATTCACTAATTTGTACATTTTTTCATAGAGCAATATTCAGTAATTACTGTATTTTCACTTTATTTTCATGACTAAACACATTTATGATAAAAATGATTTACAGTATTAATTTTAACAATATTAATGTAAACAGCAAAATATCAATAAAATGCTAAATTAAAATCCTGCAAAATCACAAAACAGCTTACCAATGTACATAAACATCTCAGTTCAACCCCCCTTTCTCTCTCTCTCTCTCTTAGTATACATACCCTTTAATGAAAAAACTGCAAAATATCAATAAAATGTTATCTCACTTACAGAATACTGTACATTTATCCTGTATTATACTGATCTATTATCTTCGAAATACTGTATGTATAAAAAAAAAACGATCATCCCAACATTTGTAATTGTTTTTTACTGTAGGAGCACATTGTCATATTTTTTCTTTCTCCGATTTGCTGAACTGTACTTCACTGCAAGTTTAGTTGACTCACACAGTACACGAGAATATTTTATCACTGTTGATGTTTCATCTCTAATCATCATTAAAATATTTTAAATCTGAATTTCACATGTAAGCAACACAAGTTAACATTCTCCTCCTCAGTTAGTTTAACCAAGTCTCGGCTCCAGCTACTGTACTAAGACTTTTTAATTGTAAACACCAGTTCCCTCTCTCAATGAAATATGAATTACTCATCAGAAACTTCTACGTACTATATTGAAAATAACAACTCCACTAATACATTCGTTTCTTCTATCAACTAAAATATTTTCTTAATTCTTTCGGTAGCAGTCTCAATCACCTGATTCTCAGAACATTAACATTTCAAATGTCGGGATCTTTTTTTTTTATAGATATGACGATAAGTCAATATAATATGAAATACAGTATAAATGGATTCTGTAAGTGAAATAACATTTTGTCAACATTTTGCTGTGTTTACATCAACCCTTTGAACCTCTATTCAACCTGTCCTAGCCCACCCGGTTTTTACCGACTCAGTTCTTGGGCTAGCTGTATTACCCCACTGAAAAGTTTTTGATTATTCGTTGCTTACTTCATAATATGAATTTCTTCAT
Source organism: Macrobrachium rosenbergii (assembly GCF_040412425.1). Classification (NCBI taxonomy): domain Eukaryota; kingdom Metazoa; phylum Arthropoda; class Malacostraca; order Decapoda; family Palaemonidae; genus Macrobrachium; species Macrobrachium rosenbergii. Next base: position 71,899,448 of record NC_089752.1, read on the forward strand.
TTATTTATATCAGCATACTAGCTTCAGCGGTTCCCAGTGATTAATTTCATTCCAGTTTAAAATAAACCATCATCCCCATTCCCCCCTTAAAATCTTTCCAAATTAATATATAAAATGAAACGTAAAAGGTCTCCTTTTCTCAGTGGCTTTTGGCCACGTTCAGTGAGGATTAGGTGGTAATACAGATCTCTGTTTTGCTGCTACACGAGGGATTATGGGGGGTGAGGGTATGAGGGTTAAGACTTGTGACTTCACGCAGTCACTTCCTTTCTCCTCTGCCCAAACTCGTTTGACCAAGAAAATGAATGGGAAAAATATAGTGGAGATGTACAATCACTCAAAAATATTTTGCAACATACTTCAAAAATTTTCAGACAACTACTTATAATAGTGACATCTGGCGCTATTTGGCAACTCAGTTGTAAGCGCATGAAACAACTGAACACTAGTGGTGGGTCCGAGAAATTACCTGCAGTTTCCCTTAAACAGGGCTTTTTCTGATACTGCTTTACTGCTGTCATACTTTACTTAATTAAAGGATGTTGCTATAATACTTCAGAGGTCATCGCTGTTCTTATGTTTTAATATTTTCATCTCCAACTGCCATCACTATTGTTGTTTTATCTCCTTCATATATGTGAACTTTGTAGACATAGGCCTACGACTGTTATAAGTTGAGTTAAGTATACCTTAGTTTTACCAGACCACTGAGCTGATTAACAGCTCTCCTAGGGCTGGCCCGAAGGATTAGACTTATTTTACGTGGCTAAGAACCAATTGGTTACTTAGCAACGGGACCTACAGCTTATTGTGGAATCCGAACCACATTATAGCGAGAAATGAATTTCTATCACCAGAAATAAATTCCTCTAACTCTTCATCAGCCGGCGGCAGGAACTGAACTCCGGCCCATCGAATGATGGTCTAAAGCTCAACCGACTCGGCCAACAAAGGGCTCTGTTATAAGTTGAACTATTAGTCTTATTAACATCAACAAAAACGACTTTTGTAAAGATTTGCTTGCACATTATTATTATTCAAATTTCTGAATGACTAATCCTATGTATATTGTGAACTGATGAAACTTAATATAAAATATACTGAACTAGACTAACAGATTTCATGTCTATTTTTGTAATACATAGAATATAATCGCACGCGCGTGCGCACACATATATATACTGTAATATATATATGCTGTTATGTGTAATTTCTCATTTCTTTCATTACTACTTAGGCCTATCATTTTGATGCCTCTTATGAAGTTAACTGAATATATAACGCCTATTTTTGTATTTCTTATTATCTAAGTTTCTAAAGAATTAAAATTAGCAAGATATTCAACATTAACTTAGTTAATGCTAAATGCCAGCAGTGAAGAAGACTACCATGCTCATCAGTGGAGAATGTCTCCTCCTCATCGCAAAAGGTGACTCTTACAGAAATGATTGGCCATTGGATTATATTATAACACAAACCCAAGCCTCTATTCTTTGTGTTTCGCTGATATGAAGTGTTTCTTGGCAGGAATATGATGAAATAATACCTTGGTCTCATGTAGCCTGTTACGGATGGTTTGAGCAGCAACTTGAAGGGAAAGCATAATGTTCTCTCTTTATAACAACACCGGTTGTCAGGGGAGTTAGGTGGAGTTCCTTTAGTGATCATCCGATGATGATCCTTAACAGTAGTGCAACAATGGGTTGTCCTCCACTTTTTACAATGAATTCATCATATTTCCTCGTTCTCTCTATTGTTGTATCCCTCTATACATGGTTGTTTTATTTATGCTAAGCTGCCGAGCAATATCTACAATAGACACATTAGTCTTATGCAAGCTAATGATTGTGGTGCAGCCAAGTCTGTTGCCCATCTTATCGGTGCAAGTGACGAGACAGTTTAGTTTAACTTTCCTGCCCGAATGTGGAGTCACACGATAACATATGACGTTATGAGATTTTTTCTTTTTTGTTTTTGACAACAATAATGGTTGAATTCTTCCTTTCTTTATTTACATATAATTTCATTGATGATTATTCAATATTATTTTATTAGTCAATAAGCTTTTATCTGGATTTGAAATATAGTTTCTTCTTTGACTCTTTTGCCCAATCATCTGAAGTGAAATTTTTCAAAATGTTTCGTTATTTTTCATAATATGAATTTTCACTCACATTCTTTTTTATATTGTTAACCATATGATTAATAACCAAAATCGAATAAGAAAATTACATTTCCTTGTAAATATCAAAAGAACAAATTACTGTTAGGTGAACGAAAACTTCTGGAACATGTTGCAAAACATTTTTGAGTGACTGTACATGTGGAAAATTATCAGTTTATATCAACACAAAAATTCTTTCCTCGACCATGATGGTATAATTAATTCTCAGAGTTTGTCATTTATTCTTTACCATTAAAATATTTTGGTTCATTGTCAACAAAATACAAAATAACGCAAGGCAAAAGATCAACATGAAAATCTTCTGCAATAACATTCTCTCTCTCTCTCTCTCTTTCTATCTTCATATATATTATATATATACATACATATTTATATAAGTATATACAGGCAGTGCCCGGCTATCGGCAGAGGTTCCATTCTGACGGAGTGACGATAACCGAATATCGCCAATAACTGAAAATCAGTGATTTTCAGGTTTTTTTTAGGTGATTTTCAGTGCTTATCGGCACAGAAAATTGCTGATTTTTGGTTATCGGTACCTCTATTAGGTATGTATTGCCACCAGTACCCAATTATCGGCGGCGATAAGTGGAAATCGGTGATTTTCGGCGACGAGAATTGCTGATTTTCGTCGCTAGACAAGTGCCATAAAACCGGATCGCCGATAGCTGAGCCTGCATGTATGTGTGTGTGTGTGAGTGAGATACATTATATATATATATATATATAGCTGAGCCTGCATGTATGTGTGTGTGTGCGTGAGTGAGATACATACATACATACATACATACATATATATATATATATATATATATATATATATATATATATATATATATATATATATGTATATATGTATATATGTATATATATATATATTTGTATATATGTATATATGTATATATGTATATGTATATATATATTATATATATATATATATATATATATACAGTATATATATATATATATATTATATATATTTATATATATATAAGCGGTCCCCGGTTTCTGACGGGGTTCCGTTTCTTCGCGCGTCGTAACCCGAAAATCGTTTTAAGCCGAACATCGTCGAAAATCGTCAAAAATCATAAGAAAACCTTACTTTTAATGCTCTGGGTGCATTGAAAACGATGTAAACTGCATTATTATTGAGTTTTACATCAAAAAACCTTCAAATTATGATTATTCTGCCATTTTGGGGCCATATTTCTTCCGTCGGATCGGCATTGACGCGTCGTAACCCCGAACATGCGTCGTAAGCCGGAAATAATTTCTGATGAATATATTTGAAAAGCGTCGTAACCTCGAACGTTAGTAAGCTTCGGAACCGTCAGTAAACCGGGGACTGCCTGTATATATATATATATATATATATATATATATATATATATATATATATATATATATATATATATATATATATATATATATATATATATATATATATATATATATATATTATATATAATATATATATAATATATATATAATATATATATATAATATATATATATATATATATATAATATATATATATATATATATATATATATATATATATATATATATATATATATATATATATATATATATATATATATATATATATATATATATATATATATATATATATATATATATATAGCAAGAAGGCACTAAAGCAGACAGCTTGGTAGATGGTTTTCCTTTATTCATCACGGCCTACGTTTCGAGATCCTTGTCTCATCCTCAAGGCTAAAAATACAAAGTAAAATATACAGATACAGCAAGAAGATTTAGGATATAATTACAAATAAAATATAAAGTAAAACATCAGTAAAAAAGGTAAACCTAACATAAATTTGTTAAAAAAAAAGAGAGAGAGAGAAAGAAATAGAAAATTTTAACTAACAGACCTTGTTCCTCGAAGTTCAGTTGCTGTATGAAAAACAATAAACATAAGGTGGGGTGTGGTTTAAGCTATATACAGGGGCGTGGACGAGGAATGATTGTTCAAAGAGGGAACAAGCTTCTTGATCGCTAAAGATTCAAGAATAGGGAGGTGGTGTTCGTGTTGACTGGTTAGTATAATCTTAAAATCATTATAGTTTATTTTACTTTTGCATAGTTTTATGTGGTTTCTAATATTTGATGTTTCGGATTTAGACAACTTGCACCCATTGCGAAAGCTAATGCCAATATGTGTGTCACATCTGACCTTAAGCAGTTGGCGTGTGTTTCCCACGTATGTCTGACAATGGCATTGACAGCAAGTAAATAAATAAACAACACCAGACTGCATCAAAGGGGGCAGTTTTTCTTTTTGACGAAACATACCGCCAATAGTTCTTGGGTTCTTAAATATGAGCTTCACGTCAACTGCAGGAAAACAATGTTAAAATTCTTTTTAGACTGGGTAGGAAAGAGGTGTCATGCGTGAACGGAAAACTTATATAATATGTTAATTTATGTGCCAAGTGTGTGGTAGCAGGAGGGTGAAAGGACTTATCCAATGTTTTCTTAACATACTTTAAAAATAAATTGGATGGAAAGCAGTTGGATTTAAAATAATCATAGAGAAAACCTATTTCCTTGTGAAAAAGATGCCAGTCGGATGTAAGTGTTATGGCCCTGTGGAGGAGAGTGGACAGGGAATTCAATTTAAAATTATAAAAGCATGAACTGTAAAAATTCTGCCCAAGACCAGTGAAGGTTTTTTTGCGGAACACACCAGTATGAAATCTCGTCCTCACGGATGACGATGGTGTCTAAAAAGGATAATTGGTTATTATTTTCTAATTCATAAGTAAATTTAATGTTATTATGTAGTGAATTAGTATACTACAAAAACTGGTCACAGTGGTGACGTTCTTTAAAAAGGACAAAAGTGTCGTCAACATAACGGCGATAAAATAACGGCTTGAAAACAGAGGGACAGCTGTCCAGCAGCTCTCTCTCAAATTTGTGCATAAAAATATCAGCAAAAATGCAGCTTAATGGATTACCCATTCCTACACCTTCCACTTGCATGTAAACTTCATCATTAAACACAAAGGCCATGTCCCGCACCGCCAACTCCAATAGCTCTTTAAAATCTAAGCTGTTAAAACTGCGGTACACATTGTCCTGATCATTAAAAATAGTATCCAAAATATAATCGATTGTTTCCTCAACTGGTATATTAGTGAATAGTGACTATATCAAAACTGGCCATGACCAAATCGGAATCTTGACAAAATATTTTTAAATTCTAAGGAACTGTTAACAGTAAATTCATTTTTGAAAGAGTTTTCCAAGAGAGGGACTATGTATTTTGCAATTTTGTAGTTGGGTGTAGTATATGAAGAAAGGATTGGCCTCATAGGTACGTTCTCTTTATGTATCTTGGGGAGGCCATACATGATACCATAAGATGATCCAGTGACGAAAAGCTCATTATAAGTAGTTTGAGTAATAACCTGTTTATTTTTTAAAGATCTCAAAAAACGGTTAATTTTGTCGTCTTTCTTAAACGTAGGCCGTGATGAATAAAGGAAAACCATCTACCAAGCTGTCTGCTTTAGCGCCTTCTTGCTATTTTGCTGAGGAATAGCCTCGCTTTCACACCAATATATATATATATACAGTATATATATATATATATACACAGTAGAACTTCGGTCCTCGACGCTAATTCGTTCCAGAAGAAGTGTCGAGATTCGATTTTGTCGAATTCTGAGTTAATTTCTCCCATAAAAAAAAACTGAAAATGGATTAATCCATTCCTGACCACCAGTCATTACCCCAACCTTGCCTTTTTATACAAAACTTTACACAAATTACAATTAAATAAGTTCAGAGTTGAATAACTTACCGTATCAGAAGCACTTTTTACATTTTTAAATGCTTACTGTATCAAAAAACCAAGTGCCATAGGCTAGGCTAGGTAGCCTATAGGCACTACCAGAATGTACTGCTACAGGAACACATGAAAACTGTTGTTAAGAATGTGTATTGGGTGATATTTCATAGGGGAATTCCATCTCCTTCAGTGTATACCGTCATTCCTAACTGACAACGTCTCTTTCAGGGGTGCACACATGGAACGATCGCTATCCATGCTTCAGTATCTCGCTTGCCACCAAAATCCTGATAATTCCTGGCCGCAGTCGGTAACAAATTCCGTTGTGGCTCGAATGTTCATATGAATTGTTCTCCCATCCTGGAGTTCCATCATTTGCATTACCTGAGACTATTTCATTTAATCAGGGCAAGACTGAATGTTATTATCACATTGAACGGATTGTATTGCAGATTGGCCCCATTTTTAATCCACTTGCTTATTGCCAAATCATTGCATCATTGTTCCCTGTGTCCTGTCTGAATCTGCCCCTTAGTGATTATGTTGTGTCGTGTCTCATTGTTGATTTGCTAAGTTTCTGTAAATAAATCCCTGTAAATTTGTAAAAGAATTCTAAATTCCCATATGGCGACCTTCCCCGTTCAATTGTAAATCAAGGAAAATCTAAGGTAAGTTTTCAAATAACTTTTCCTTGTGCTCATAAACTGGGCTCTCTTGGTTTTGTGGCAGCATTATAATTTTGTTTCAATTTTCTCACCAAGCCAAGGGCCAGTTTATGACAGAGACGACCAAGTGCCAGGATTAGTCTATTAATGTTTATTAGCCTCACTATTAAGCTGGACTAGAAAACCAGGAATATATAAAATCGATTATCTCATTCATGGTAATCATTTCATTATTCAAAAGCACAGGAAGCGATCGGAGCCGACGTCTTTGGTAAACAGTGTGTGTGCATGTTTTAATATTAAGAATCAGGGAAGTAATATTTCTTTAAAGGAACGCAATTCTCGTATCGTATAAGCGTTCATAACGCAGGGGAACGCATAGGGTTCTTATATTAGCGAAAACAGAGGGGTAGGCGCGAAGTGTCCGCTCCACATAAAATCTCTAGAGTGTAGGAAAAAGTGTCGAGTTGTAGACGAGTAAATAGAGGAATTAGGAAGGTGTTGGTTAGGGAATTTTGCATGCGTAAGCTAGGACCAGTAGCTAGGAGTTTATTTCAGAATAGTTACGGCAAAGAAAATGTACATTTCTTGGTTAGTGATAAATTTTGAAATAACTATTAGATTACAGGAAACCGTATAGCGATATCTGGCATTTATACGGCCAGCGAGACACAGTTGGGTTCGAACAGCGCATGTGTAGAACTGTCCTAGTGTTGTAAGGAAAAAACAGTTCCAAGCATAGTTATTTAAAGACCCCCCCAGTGCATATTAAAGTATATTAACCCTTAAACGCCTATTGGATGTATCATACGTCGACTAAAATTGTCTGTTGGGTGCCGAGTGGACGTACCGTACGTTGACTACAAAAAAATTTCAACCTTCGGTCAACTTTGACTCGACCGAAATGGTAGAAAAATGCAATTGTAAGCTAAAACCCTTACATTCTAGTAATATTCAATCATGTACCTTCATTTTGCAACAAATTGGAAGTCTTTAGCACAATATTTCGATTTATGGTGAATTTTTGAAAAAAAACTTTTTTCTTACGCACTGGCGGTAACTCAGTCAAAAATTTCATAAATTCTTTCGTCATTTTGTCGTAATTTTTGCACTGTTCTATATTAGGCGTTACATAAAGTTTTATATATGAAAATGTGCGCAATTTCATGTACAATACAGCAAAATACAACCCATGGTTGTAGCTTTTATCAGTTTGGAAATATTTTCATATAAACCATGATAACTGCCAAAATTTCAACCTTCGGTCAACTTTGACTCGACCGAAATGGTAAAAAAACGCAATTTTAAGCTAAAACTCTTACGATCTAGTAATATTCAATCATTTACCTTCATTTTGCAACCAATTGGAAGTCTCTAGCACAATATTTCGATTTATGGTGAATTTCTGAAAAAAATTTTTCCTTACGTCCGCCAGAAATTCTTTAAATCACGTTGTTGTAATGTTTGCACTGTTTTATATTAGTCGTTACATAAAGTTTTATATATGAAAATGTGCGCAATTTCATGTAGAATAAAACAGAAAATAACTCATGGTTGTAGCTTTTATCAGTTTTGAAATATTTTCATATAAATCACGATAACTGCCAAAATTTCAACCTTCGGTCAATTTTAACTCGACTGAAATGGTAAAAAAACGCAATTATAAGCTAAAACTCTTACATTCTAGTAATATTCAATCATGTACCTTCATTTTGCAACAAACTGGCAATCTCTAGCACAATATTTCGATTTATGGTGAATTTCTGAAAAAAAAAAAACTTTTTTCCTTACGTCTGCGCGCTGTAACTCGGCCGAACATCTCAGAAATTCTTTCGTCATGTTGTCGTAATGTTTGCATCGTTTTACATTAGTCGTTACATAAACTTTTATACATGAAAATGTGCGCAATTTCATGTAGAATACAACAGAAAATAGCTCATGGTTGTAGCTTTTATCAGTTTTGAAATATTGTCACATAAATCATGATAACTGCCAAAATTTCAACCTTCGGTCAATTTTAACTCGACTGAAATGGTAAAAAAACGCAATTGTAAGCTAAAACTCTTACATTCTAGTAATATTCAATCGTTTAACTTTATTTTGCAATAAATTGGAAGTCTCTAGCACAATATTTCGATTTATGGTGAATTTTTAAAAAAAACATTTTCCTTACGTCTGCGCGGTAACTCGGCCGAACATCTCAGAAATTCTTTCGTCATGTTGTCGTAATATTTGCACCGTTTTATATTAGTCTTTACATAAAGTTTTATATACGAAAATGTGTGCAATTTCATGTACAATACAACAGAAAATAACTCATGGTTGTAGCTTTTATCAGTTTTGAAATATATTCATATAAATCACGATAAATAGAAAAAATTCGACTTTCAGTCAACTTTAACTCGACCGAAATGGTCGAAAACTGCAATTGTAAGCTAAAACACTTACAGTCTAGTAATATGCAATCAATTAGCTTCATTTTTCAACAAACGGGAAGTCTCTAGCACAATATTTCGATTTATGGTGAATTTTTGAAAAAACATTTTTTTACGTCCGCGCATTACGAATTCATGCATCATTTTGTGATAACATTTTCTCTGTGTTGCTTTGATCGTTTTAAAATTTGTTATATACCAAAATCATCGCAATTTGGTGTACAATACAACTAAAAAAAATTAACTCATTAGCTTTAACCATTTTGCTTATAGCGCGTTGTATACAATTATATACGAGCTTTTTTTTCGTTGTCATATATTTCAATATTTATATATGATGATATTTTTTTTCATTTCTGATGGTTGCATACTAAACTTCAGGCAATGACAAAAATAATGAGCCAAAAATGAACTCTTAATCTTAAAAATTAAGCGTGCTGTGATTTTTGAAAAAACTTTTTCCCGCAGGGCGCTAACTCACCGAACGCCGCCGGCATACGGGAGACGTTTTTGTAAATAGGGCTTCGGCGTTAAAGGGTTAACGTAAAGTAAAGACAGTGCTGATATTCAAAAAGTTAAATAATTCATTTTGCATTTAAAACCCGCATTTAGCAAGAAAGCGTAGCCGCTCCCACAACGTTCGTTCAAGGAACGAACCTCCTCCTTGTGTGCTAACGAAACTCGGGAAACTGTGTGAAACAATCTGAAACCCTTGCGTACCAAACCCTAAGCGTTTTGATACATGCGAGACAGCAGCCCTTCCATAAAAACTTAACGTAATTTCGCAACCATAATTTAATTTTCGCTTAAGCGTAAAATAAAGGGATTAAAATTTCATAACAAATACGTGCCACTACATATCACTCACCGAGAGAGAGAGAGAGAGAGAGAGATCTTTTCTTTTTCCTCCCCCTTCTCTCCTCTCTCGCATTAGTGCATTCTAACACGGGACCGACCTAATTTACTTAAGAGTTTAGCGCATATATATTATATCTTGTTACGTGTTCCAACTGATGTGCGGGAGTGGGTATATCTTATCTCAGACTTGCGTGTTGCAAGTGCTATAAACCATTGCACATTGTGTGCCTCCCTCGTACCCTACCTGTCCTCATGTCAGGCAGCGCCCACTAGTTCTCATAACTAGCTACCCACTCGTGCCACATCCAGTTTCCATTTCTCTCAGTGCCACTAATATGCGGCACTGCTAAGCACCCCAATCACTGAAGCACTTATCTTTCTCCTTTCACTTTCCTATCTCTTCCCTTCTGTTGGAGTCTCTCATTTACCTTTTTACTCTCTACTTACCTTCTGCTCAGGCAGAGTACCTACCCTTCAGTGGCAATTCATGCACTGACATTTTGCATTGCTCCACGGAGCGCACCGGCACCACAGTGCCAACCAACCAAAGCAACCTCTTATAAGCCATTGCACCTGTATTGAAGAAACAGGGTGCCATACAACTGGTGTTTCCGCCCATAAGGACCGCAGCTCCTTCAGGAACACCTCATTAACAGTGCATCCACCCATAAGGACCATAGAGCCTTCAGGAGCACTCCATTTGCTAGCGTATCCGCCCATGAGGACTCAGACTTCCTTGAGGAACGCTTTTCCCTAGTGTAACCTTTGCATGGCACACTCATCCACAGTGCCACTTATTGAAGTGCCACGTGCCACTAATAAGGACACTTCCTCATCGTCACAAACCCTTTTAACTCACTCAGGACCCCTTCCCCATCAGCGACATGTCAACCGAGGAGCACCAATATTTTAGGAATATAGGCCCTTCAAAGGTTTATAAAGGCACTCCATTTGCTAGTGTATCCGCCCATGAGAACTCAGACTTCCTTGAGGAACGCTTTCCCCTAGTGTGACCTTCGCATGACACACTCATACACAGTGCCACTCATTGAAGTGCCACTAATAAGGACACTTCCTCATTGTCAAACCCTTTTCCTTTGGGAAAACCCAAGTAACTCGCTCAGGACCCCTTACCCATCAGTGACATGTCAACCGAGAAGCACCAATATTTCAGGAATATAGGGAAGGAGGACGGTCTTTCCAGCCAGGACCTTCAAAGGTTTGTAAGAAACAGATCGCTGAGAAGAGAAAGTATGAAGAACAAAGACAGCAAGAAGCAGAGCAGCAGAGAGAAGAAGAAAGAGAAGAGCGGAGAAGGCAGCAAGAAGCCGAGCAGCGGAGAGAAGAAGAGAGAGAAGAAAGATGAAGACAGCATGAACTAGCCCTCAAAGACAGGGAGCTCGAGTTGGAGAGAGCCAAGAAGGAAAGCGCAGAAGTTTTAGCAGCACAACAAGCCTCTAGCCCCACTCCATCGGCCATAAATACCTCTCTGTCGACAGTCAATAACCTTCTGGGAAAATGGACTGAAGACGAGCCGGAACAATGGCTTGAAGAGATCGAGTTCCTCTTCGAGACCTATGACAGTCAGCCTGGCTGAGAGGGCCTTACTGCTTACCAAGCACCTAAACAGGAAGGCTAAGGCTGCTCACCGAGCCCTGGAAAGAGATCGAGGGGACATGGCTGCCGTCCGTGAGGCCATCGCTAAGGTGTATGAAATCACCCCTGAGAGGTAGAGACAAAGATTCAGGGGTATGGCTAAGAATGTCGGCTGGTCCTGGATGGAATGGGCCTGTCACAAGACCCAAGCTGGGACCCGCTGGCTAGAGTCTATGTGGTGCGACAGCTTTGAGGATTTGTTCAACCGGACCATGCTGGAGGATCTATTCCAGTGTGCGCCTAGGCCTATGGCTGTGTATCTTAATGATAAGCAGCCAGCCACCCTCAAGGAAGCCTGCCCCTTAGCTGATGCCTGGGAGACATACAATCGTTCCCATGGCACCTTGCAGCGCAAAATAGTGCCACTCGGACACCTCTCAGGCCTCAATCGCTCGCGGAACGGCCCGCCTAACAAACCTCCGTGTCCCATCTGTAAACGGTATGGCCATGCCGAAGCAGATTGCCACTATAAGGATAGCAATCAGCAGGGCAACAACTCTCGGCAGCCTACCAGCAACCGTCAGTCCTCCTCTCCGCCTAATTCAACACAGTCTTCCCAGCACACCGTCAGTGCCGGGAAATCAACATATCACCCGGGCCCCTGCCGAGACTGTGGAGCTTCAGGACACTCTTCTGCTGGGTATCCTGCATGCCCAAAACATGTGGTCATGCCCAGGCACATGAACATGATCAGTGCCACCGCCTCCTTAGCTGAGCCGCCGGAGAGAACTCACCCTGAGAGGGTCTGGACACAGTCCGTCTCAGTGGCTTCTCTGGATGGTTCCAGCCCCCGAGCGCACCTGTCAACTATTGCCGACACTGGCTCAGACATTAGTCTGCTCAATCGGGACCAAGTGCCAGCCAGTGCCAAGGTAGAGGAGCACACCAAGTGGGTCGTGACCTGGGTGGACGAACAGTCCCTGACCTTCCCCACAGTTGAGCTCAGTGTGATTACCCCTTGGAGCAATAAGGTGCATCGTCTTGGCGTTGTCAAGCGTATTAGGCACGGAGTGGAGTTCCTGCTTGGTCGAGACATCCTCTGGGGATGTCCCACCCCCAACACCACTCTGTTGCCTGACTGCTTCCGCCAGCACCACATCTTCAGATAGGGACACAGCCTTTGTGACAGCTGTGCCCGTCAGCCGATACTAATCCATCGCATTCACCTGCTAGGCCTAGTCCGTGAGTCTTGCACCCGGACGGCCACCAAAAAATTACTCCCTCATCACAAAGGGATTGAACACATTACCACTGCAGGACCTGCAACGTGAGGGGCCATTCTGAGAGATGGGCAGGTTGCCCCAGTAGGCTAGCCGCAGCGGCCAACTCCACCGAACCAAGAGGCCCAATCCTCTCACTAAGACAGGAATCGCTGTCCAAAATCATGCCAGGGACTCCGAGGGGTCTCGATCCCCCGGGTCCCCCTTCAGCTTTGTCTGACATCAATTCGCTGCCAGTGCCACTTGCAAACACTGGTCAGTACCAAGCTCCACCCATCTTGGCTGGATGCTCCCTGCCCAGCGTACTTCCCGAGCCTGGCCCTGAGTTAGTGCCAGTGCCGGACCCCGAACATGACTTGGATCCTCCTACGGGAGATCCCCCAAATCACACCACTGTGATCATCGCACAGTGTGAACCTCCAACCCCTGATGTTTCTTCATCCCACACTCTTCCACCTGCTGAGGACAACCCTCTAGCAAGCCTGGACATTACCTCTTTTCTGGTCGACCAGGAGCTGTCAGGCCAGGATGCAGATGCCAGTTCTCTTCCCACGACGGTTGTCACAGCAGCCGAAGTAGGAGGCCAGCCCGTAGCCCTTGAGGCTGCCCCTGATCCTGCTCCTGACGGCACTCCTGGCCGTTCTTCAGAGTCAGTATCCTTCTCACCCCCTAAGAATGGCCTAGCCAGACCCTGGAGGCCCCCAAAGAAGAAGAAGGGGCAGAAGAAATTTACTGAGTGAGTCAGAGCCATAAGCTCTCTTGGCACTCATGCCCGTTGGCACAGTGCCGCTTCCATCCCAGAGCGATCCTGGCACCTGCTCAGAGAGGGTAGCCTGTGTGACCTCTGAGCCCGTAGCAATAACCATTAACCACTTAGGCCTTTGTACTACTAACCTTTTTCCAACTAACCTCCTTCCAACCCACTCTAGACTCAAACTGATATATTACTTGATCATACATTGTGAATTACCCTTCAGGTTCGTCATGTTCAATTTGTTGCGGGTTAATCGTAAAGCATAGTGCCGATCATAATTCAGTGTGTGCCATTCGTTAGTGCAAGTTCGTGCAGTGCCAGAGTCGAGGGGATAGTAGGTTAGTTTAGGTTAAGTGTTTGCAGTGTGCATTTGCCTAGGCGTAGATTTCTCCCGTCATCCTAGCCAGTTAGTAGCCATATCTATACCCTTAGGTAGGTTAGGCCTGTAAATTAGCCAATTCAGAACCCCTCCTAGCAGTTAGGTAGGTTCCTTTAGATGTGCAGAGCCAATCCACCTTATGTAGGGTCACGGGCCAGTCGGGAGGAATTAGCCAAGACCCTCACACCCGAAAGGGTGTGAAAGGCCTTTTTTAAGGGGGGACCTGTCAAGAATAAACATCCCTCCCTCCCTGTAACTTTGATTTCATTATGTAATTTTGAAATAATCTGTTACTCCTGCCTATCGTTTCGGGGAATTTAGCGGGCATCGAACAAAAACCGCGCTTACTTGAACCAGTCAACAGCCATTAGCTAGGCCTCCCCCCTCCCACACCATCGCGCGATCCAGCAAACAATACAAGCCCCCTATCCCACCCCCATCACACGATGGGGAGACATGTAGGGATAGGGGAGGCCAAAAGAGCCATTTAGCGCTAGGGAACAGGTAGCACTCTGTTCCGTAGGCATATAATGATAAGTGTGTTTTTTCTATGCCCTCTTTGCTGGTCCTTTTGACATGCTTGCAGGTACAGGTGGGCCCGACGCCAGACGCTTGAAGAAGCCATGCTTTTGAAAAGCAGGCAGAGACGCTCTTCTGATTTCATCTGTAGCAGACATGCTACATTTTCTCCAGCTCCGCTGCTGGGACTGACTTCAAAGGACACCTGGAATGGTTGTAGGCGCCAACAACAGTCATAATAGGTTCGTACGTTTGCAAGTAGTCAAGACCAGCCCTTTCCCCTTTTACTTAAACTCTTTAAAATTCCATTTCTTTAAACTTTTAACCTCTTCCTCCACAAAGCAATCCTCCCTTTGTTAGAATCCTGCCTGTATCCCATGCCTTGCCATTTACGTACTTTGAATTCAAGTAAAGACCCCGTGATAACCATCAATTATCCCTCCACCAGTGCAATTTAAGGGCTATTTAGGTAATTTAAGGGCTATTTAGGTTAAGCTATATCAGTGTTAAATTTATCTTTGTGTGAGTGCGATCACGTGTTCGTTGTTAAAGGCTACGCTGCTCCGGTTCTCAGACTGTCCATACGTGATTTCATTATAATCACCTTCTAGGCTACGTTATGTTTTGTATTTAAGAACGTGTATTGGGTGATATTTCATAGGGGAATTCCATCTCCTTCAGTGTATACCGTCATTCCTAACTGACAACGTCTCTTTCAGGGGTGCACACACGGAACGATCGCTATCCATGCTTCAGTATCTCGTCTGCCACCAAAATCCTGATAATTCCTGGCCACAGTCAGTAACAAATTCCGTTGTGGCCCGAATGTTCTCCCATCCTGGAGTTCCATCATTTGCATTACCTGAGACTATTTCATGTAATCAGGGCAAGACTGAATGTTATTATTATCACTGAACTGATTGTATTGCAGATTGGCCCCATTTTTAATCCACTTGCTTATTGCCAAATCATTGCATCATTGTTCCCTGTGTCCTATCTGAATCTGCCCCTTAGTATTTATGTTGTGTCGTGTCTCATTGTTGATTTGCTAAGTTTCTGTAAATAAATCCCTGTAAATTTGTAAAAAAATTCTAAATTCCCATATGGCGACCTTCTCCATTCAATTGTAAATCCAGGAAAATCTAAGCTAAGTTTTCAAATAACTTTTTCTTGTGCTCATAAACTGGGCTCTCTTGGTTTCGTGGCAGCATCATCATAATTTTGTTTCAATTTTCTCACCAAGCCAAGGGCCAGTTTATGACAATATATATATATACATATACATACATATATATATGTATATATGAAATTTTTATCACACCATGATTTATATACAATCATGAAGCTACAAATGTCGCTTAATATTGAATTCACGCTACCTAGGGATATCTCCGTTGGAGAATTGTCGCCTGCTCAATGGTTAACGTCCACTGGAGTCGCTGAATAGGTTTTCGTGTCACGGGTTCGTGTCCCGACGATTCCAATTCATTTATCACTTATATAAATACCCCTTCGGCGACAATTCTCCAACGGAGATATACCGAGGTAGCGTGAATTTCGATATTAAGCAACATTTGTAGCTTCATGATTGTGTATATATATATAGATATATATATATATAGATATATATAGACATATATATATATAGATATATATATATATAGATATATATATATATTAGATATATATATATATAGACACATATATATAGATATATATATATATAGATATATATATATATATATTAGATATATATATATATCTATATATATATATATATATATATATATATATATATATATATATATATATATATATATATATATATATATATAATATATATATATATATATATATATATATATATATATATATATATATATATATATATATATATATATATATATATATATATATATATATATATATATATATATATATATATATATATATATATATATATATATATATATATATATATATATATATATATATATATATATATATATATATATATATATATATATATATATATATATATATATATATATATATATATATATATATATATATATAGGAGAGATATAAGTAGCGTGAATTTCGATATTAAGCGACATTTGTAGCTTCATGATTGTATATAAATCACGGTGTGATAAAAATTTCATAATAAGAGCTGCGTGTTCCAAACGTACCAATGAACTGTCATGGCGGAGGTGGGTCATTGTCGAGGCTAGTACATTTACCCGCTTCACGACGGGTAAAAGCAATCGACATCTCGCAAAAGACTTATACCTCTCTTGATGGCTCAATGGTTTACGTTAACTGGAGTCGCTGAATAGGCTTTCGTCGCGGGTTCGTGTCCCCACGATTCAAATTCATTTATCACTTATATAAATTCCCCTTCGGTGACAATTCTCCAACGGAGATATACCGAGGTTGCGTGAATTTCGATATTAAGCGACATTTGTAGCTTCATGATTGTATATAAATCACGGTGTGATAAAAATTTCATAATAAGAGCTGCATGTTCCAAACGTACCAATGAACTGTCATGGCGGAGGTGGGTCATTGTCGAGGCTAGTACATTTACCCGCTCACGACGGGTAAAAGCAGTACGACATCTTGGCAAAAGACTTATACCTCTCTTGATGGCTAAATGGTTTACGTCAACTGGAGTTGCTGAATAGGCTTTAAATCAGCGGGTTCGTGTCCCCACGATTCCAATTCATTTATCACTTATATAAATTCGCCGGCGACAATTCTCCAACGGAGATATACCGAGGTAGCGTGAATTTCGATATTAGCGACATTTGTAACTTCATGATTGTATATAAATCACGGTGTGATAAAAATTTCATAATAAGAGCTGCGTGTTCCAAACGTACCAATGAACTGTCATGGCGGAGGTGGGTCATTGTCGAGGCTAGTACATTTACCCGCTCACGACGGGTAAAAGCAATCGACATCTCGGCAAAAGACTTATACCTCTCTTGATGGCTCAATGGTTTACGTTAACTGGAGTCGCTGAATAGGTTCGTCGCTGGTTCGTGTCCCCACGATTCCAATTCATTTATCACTTATATAAATTCCCCTTCGCAACAATTCTCAAACGGAGATATACCGAGGTAGCGTGAATTTCGATATTGCGACATTTGTAGCTTCATGATTGTATATAAATCATGGTGTGATAAAAATTTCATATATTATATATATATATATATATATATATATATATATATATATATATATATATATATATATATATATATATATATATATATATATATATGTATATATACAGTAGAACGTCGGTCCTCACGCTAATTCGTTCCAGAAGTGTCGAGATTCGATTTTGTCTAATTCTGAGTTAATTTCTCCAATAAGAAATAACTGAAAATGGATTAATCCATTCCTGACCACCAGTCATTACCCCAACCTTGCCTTTTTATACAAAACTTTACACATATTACAATTAAATAAGTTCAGAGTTGAAAAACTTACTGCATCAGAAGCACTTTTTACATTTTTAAATGCTTACTGTATCAAAAAATCAAGTGCCATAGGATAGGCTAGGTAGCTTATAGGCACTACCAGAACGTACTGCAACAGGAACACATGAAAACTGTTGTTAATAATGATAACATTGAAAAACAAGCCAGATTCTGACATTAAATTAATAATACAGTATTTATAAACCGAATTACTGTATGTCTGTTATCATAAAATTAAGAAAAATTTCCTAAATTACGTCGGAACTCGGCAGCTTGTGGCAGATATAAACAAACCAGAGTGCTGCCCTGGTGGTGTATCGCGGTACTAATTACATAAACATTTAATATTTATGGTAGATTTCATACAGAGTCTACTGGAATAGTGTACAAAATCACTGTAAAACATCTTTCAGTAATCACTGTAAAACATCTTTCAGTAAATATTTACTGAAAGATGTTTTACAGTGATTTTGTACACTATTCCAGTAGACTCTGTATGAAATCTACCATAAGTATTGAATGTTTATGTAATTAGTACCGCGATACACCACCAGGGCGGCACTCTGGTTTGTTCATATCTGCCACAAGCTGCCGAGTTCCGACGTAATTTAGGAAATTTTTCTTAATTTTATGATAAGAGACATACAGTAATTCGGCTCATAAATACTGTATTATTAATTTAATGTGATAATCTGGCTTATTTTTCAACAGCAGCATGTGTGGGCTTTAAATGCTTTTAAATAAGCATGGGAAGAATGCCACCAACAACGCCAACTAGCGGCAGCCGCCCGAAACTTTTCTACAAACATCATATGATTCATCGGGTCGGATTTCGGTTTGTTGTTTGAGCTCCGACACAAAATTTACTCAACATTTCGTGTTCTAGTACAGTCGAGGACCGAGGTTCTACTGTATATATATATATATATATATATATATATATATATATATATATATATATATATATATATATATATATATATATGTATATATATATAATATATATATATATATATATGTATATATATATATATATATATATATATATATATATATATATATATATATATATATATATATATATATATATATATATATATATATATATATATATATATATAACATATGTATAATTATATATGTATCCAGAGAACAGAGAAAACACATTTTTTCGAAGTGGAAATATCCTATTTCCACTGGGGTCTGTAGCAGGGACCAGAAATTCACATAAATCTCCCCCCCCCCGCCACAACAAATCGCCAACCACAACTTCAAGAACACACAAGAACTAACGAGGTGCTGAGAGAAATCGCATCTGGCTAGGCCTTCGAAATCCACAAGGGTCCTTCAAAGGAAATGCTTGGGAACATATGGTTAGCTGAGGTGTGAGAAAACACCCTTCACTCCCTTTGCCTTTGAAGGAGCGCCCAAGGAAATAAGCCACTCCCACAGGTCAGGCTAATGAGAGAGAGAGAGAGAGAGAGAGAGAGAGAGAGAGAGAGAGAGAGAGAGAGAGAGAGAGAGAGAGAATAAGTGTGTAGTGCATGACTGCCTCTCAGAACATTAGTCCCCTTAATCAAATTCGTTAAGTCTCTTGAAACCATTATTACAAAGTCTCAAACCAGTTAAGAAACTTTAGGTGGAACTGTAAGAATAAAAGTGCGAAATAAATGAAGAAACTGGAACAATTAATCATTTTCCCCTAACAATTCGTCTTTGTCCTTTGGTTTTTAGTTAATGGTTTTAAAGAATCATTTCTTCCTACCTATAATAACTACCACGCGCAAAGAGGAAAGAGGAACGGGGGCACAACAATATATATATATATATACAGGTAGTGCTCGAGTTACGATAATTCGACTTACGATAATTCGCTTTTACGATGGGGTTAGCAATTAATATCGATACAACAATATTTTGAAAATACGTATCTTTAAATTTCACGGGCGATTGGCACAGGCAACAATGTACAATCAGGCAGCGTACGGTGTACGATATGTTGGCCCGAGAGGCTGGAATAGGTACATTAATTCAATGAGCTGATCTTACTTGCTCTCGTTGTGTCGGAAGTTAAAATAGGTCAGTGTTCATTGCAATTTTTGTGCGTTTGTAAATACAGGTAGTGCATGAGTGACAATAATTCATCTTACGATAATTCGAGTTTACGATGGAGTTAGCAATTAATACAAGTACGACAATATTTAGAAAATATTTTTAAATTTCGAGTGGGCACAGGCAACAGCGTACAATACAGTTGCCGTAGAATCAGGCAGCAAGAGAGACCAACTTACAATAGACCAACTTCTTCTTCTCCATCTCTTTATTCCATCTTCTAGTTAAAAAAGTTATAGTAGTAAGAGAATGATAAAAGTATTGTTAGTAACCTTATACTCTTGCGAAAATGCGTACAGCCATAAACAACTGAACAAGAGACTGTTGTTTTGCTAATAACGGAATCGGATAACAACTGTTTTGCTTGTATTTCAACCATCGTACTGTTAAACAATTATCGTAGTTATGTTAAAAATGACATTAAGTACTGATATGTTTTTACACTACCCTTATCCGCTTTGGAGAAAAGATCGGCAAGGAAATATACTGCTACAGTAAATTTAAGCTGCAAGTTGTAGTTGAAGCTGAGAAAACAATGTTCAAGCTGCTAATGACTATAAATTATCGTGCATTGGCAACATGGATGAAACTCGATAGCAAATAAAATTGGAAAGTATTTACAACAAACCTACTGGGCACGAAAGAACACATATTACTGCTGTTTTCAAGCCGATAAAAGATAAATACGAAAAGCTCGTAGTATGATGATGAAATCACGAGAAAATAGCAAACGGAATCTTGATTTTTTTTTTTTTTTACACAAAACAAACGGCCAGCCGCCAATGTCATCTATTAACGAAAGAAATGGCTAAAGTAATTTCACAACGAGACATATTTAAGTTACATTTCGACTTAAAAACACTTCGTATGACAAAAAAATATGTCCCTTATAAATAAAGTATCTAGAGATTCACTTACGCTCACTAGAAGCAAGAAATGCCCTCTGAACCAAGTTAAATGCGGCGAAATAAAGACCGAGTGATCAATTCCCAAACCAAAACATCTGATCGCTATGATCGGAATTTATAATGCAAAAGCAATATAAGAATATTTATGATTGGATACAGTGTAGTAAAGCATAACTTTTTAAAAGATCCATGGAAAAGATGCACATTCGTTATTTTGATGTTTGTATAATACGGTGTTATGTGAAAATAGAATACAGTATAATGTAGGCTAGGCTACCGTATATGATATACAAAGTGCAGGCTAGGCCTTGTTTGTTATTCAATTTCTCTTTATACTGACTTATCATGTCAATCTGCACTGAACCTGCAGAATTAGCTGACACTAATAATTACTATACCATATATGTATAATGTATACTGTGTAGTGTAGGCTAGGCTACCATACATGTATAGATGGTACTGATTACCCTAGTGTAGGCTAGGCCATATTCAAGTTACGATTTTTTCAAGAAACAATGGGTTTTTTGGAACTTAACCCCGTCGTAAGTAGGGGAATACCTGTGTATATATATATATATATATATATATATATATATATATATATATATATATATATATATATATATATATATATATATATATATATATATATATATATATATATATATATATACAGGTAGTCGTCGACTTACGACCTATATGCGTTTTACGACTGACCGACTTTTTATTTGCTACGACAATATAATATATATAATAATATTTAATTTTATATTTTGCTAAAATACCTCGAGCGCGCGTACGATACTTTTTCCCGCTACCGGCAGCGCGCTCATATCCGAGAGATGCTCAGCTTTCGGCAACATAGTGTGTTGTGTCGTTAGAAAATGGTAAAAGATTCATATTTTTGTAATGTATTTTGTATTTCTATTTTTTGCAAATAAATCAAATGTAATAACAAATTATCGTATTTGATGGCTTATAATACGCATGTCTGCATAGGGCCACCCCAATTTCAGCAGGACACTGAGGAAAAAAATAAGGTTTCTAGCCTATGCTCATATGATTTTGGTAAGTAAAAACTGTAGTATTAGGTTATCATATGCATATTGTTTCTTACCAACAGAATCAACAAAAACATTAATAAAGAAGTTATTTACCATATTTATATTTATCAAAATATGTATTATACAATCAGCCATTTACTACGATCGAATGTTTCGTCTGCTGCTGAAAGCTACCTCATAGGTTTACCAATAGATCGCAACACATTCATTTGTAAACATTGTTTCTTAACGCCAGAATCAACAAAAACATTAATAAAGATGTTACCTACGGTAATATATGTTAAATATATACATTATATATTATAAAAGTATGCAATCAAGGGGTAAAATTCAATAAATAAAAGTGTTTCCTATGTAACAGCTCGAGTCTCGTGAGCAACTGAACAAAGCCATGTTATTATTCTTAAAAGAGAATGCTAGCACGAGTTACGAAGTATCAACTCAACGAAGCCTTGTTATTATGCCTAAAGAGAATGGTAGCAGGAATTGTCAACCACCAATTGTTCGAAGCCATGTTGTTATGTGTAAAGAGAATGTTAGCAGGAATTGCCAACTACCAACTGAACGAAGCCTTGTTATCCGTAAAGCTCTCGAGATAATCACCAATAGGTGGCAGCTCACGTACTGTTTATATCTATAAATATGGAATGCGGCGATCCGCTGT
Organism: Macrobrachium rosenbergii; assembly: GCF_040412425.1. Lineage (NCBI taxonomy): Eukaryota > Metazoa > Arthropoda > Malacostraca > Decapoda > Palaemonidae > Macrobrachium > Macrobrachium rosenbergii. The sequence continues at coordinate 71,922,178 of NC_089752.1, forward strand.
AGACTACGATAATGATATTAACATTTTAATGAAAATATCGATAATAACAACGTGGATATTGATTATAACACTAGCAGTAGTAATTGCGGTGATGGTAAGTGTGATAATGATAAATAATTATAATAAACTTTGTTTTTTAATAGGTTATTAGGATAACACCGAATTTTACGCTAGGCTACAACATCTACGTGACGTTTCATGTATAATTTCGGCCAAAAATCTTAAATTTTGAGCCTACATTATGTACATAGGATGCAAGGGGATTTTTTAGGCCATTTTTTTTGTTAAAAAAGTGCGTCTTATACGCCGTCAAATACGGTATGTATTTAATTCAAACCTATAAATAAACAAAAGTAAATAATACGTCATACGTGTAGCCGATTGGCAATGCAAATGGCAGATAAGAAAATGTAAACAGACCAGACAGATGGTTTGAATGCCTACAATAAAAATGTTAAATACAGTAATAAAAGTAAGTATTAATCAAGGAGTTCAAGCATGATAAGATTTCATATGCTAAACGTAAAAATAGGTACTATACATGCACATTTTTGGATAATATAAAATGTATATGTAAGCTAGTCATACTTAGGATATATGATGGATAATATACGGTAGGTACAGAATACATGTACATATGTG
>NC_089752.1:71927819-71980319 GCF_040412425.1 Macrobrachium rosenbergii
TAATGACTATAAATTATCGTGCATCGGCAACATGGATGAAACTTGACCGTAAATAAAACTGGAGAGAATGTATTTTAATCAAAACTACTGGGCATGAAAGAATACAAATTACTACTGTTTTCACGCAGATAAAAGATAAAAGATAAATACGTAAAGCTCGTATTATGATGAAATCAAGAGAAAATAGCGAACAGAATCTTGATTTTTTTTTTACACAAAACAAACATGGCCCCAAAACGGCCAGCCGTGATTCCCACGAACGTCATATATTAACGAAAAAATAGCTAAATTAATTTCACAACAAAACGTATTTAAGTTATATTTCGACTTAAAACACTTCGTATAACAAAAAATATCCGTGTCCCAAATAAATAAAGTATCCATATTCATTTACGCTAACTAGAAGCAAGAAAAGTGCTTTGAACTTAGTTGAATAAGGCGAAATAAACACCGCAATACCGATTCCCAAAACAAAACATTGATCGCAATTTATGATACAATTGGAAACAATGTAGTAAAGCATAACTTTTTAAAAGATCCATGAAAAAGATGCACATTTGTTATGTTGATGTTTGTATAATACTGTTAATATGTGAATAGACTTCAGTATAATGTAGGCTAGGCTACCAGTTTGTTGATGCAGCACACTGCACCACCAAATCGAAGCGGCCGGCGAGCGAGTTAGCGCAGCGACCTGGGAAATTTGAAAATTAGTGCGGAAACATTGGATATTACTCTAGCCGAAATTTGTGCCGGATTACTGATTGTTCCAGACTACTGATTGCCGGATTAGTGAAGGTCAACCTGTATATATATATATATATATATATATATATATATATATATATATATATATATATATATATATATATATATATATATATATATATATATATATATATATATATACATATATACACACAGTAATACTGCGATCTTACACGATTGAGTTGTGAATTTCACACACACACGAACTTTTCACTGGAACCTAACTAATGGGCATACACGATTTTTCACAGACACACGAAATTCTTGAGAAACCCTGCAGAAGTGGGTGTTTAACTTTTTAAGTAATTTACAAGTTTTCATGCTTTTATGTGTAAAATCTGTATGAAAAATGCATTTCATTCTTTTATGTGTAAAATCTGTACGAAAAATGCATTTCATGCTTTGTGTAAAATCTGTATGAAAAATGCATTTCATGTTTTAATGTGCAAAATCTCTATGAAAAATGCATTTCATGCTTTCATGTGTAAAATCTCTATGAAAAACGCATTTCATGCTTTCATGTGTACAATCTGTATCGAAAATGTATTATTTTTATTTTTGTACATGCATAAATATGATGCAAAGGTAATTTCAGCACATTCACTTAGTGTACTTTTACAAGATGTGATACCCATTTGCAAACTTACTGCACTTTCAAAGATGATACCCCTGCAGAAAATGCTTGTTTAATGTTTGAAGTACATTTATAAGTTTTCAAGCTTTAAACTGTAAAATCGATATGGAAAATTTATATTTATATTTCTGTACATAAATATCATACAAGCATTATGTCCATTTGCAAAGTCTGTCACAAGGACTTTACATGACCTTGAGATGAGGTTGTTCAGTCGCGCTCACTTGATAAAATGAATTCGTTAATGTAATATCAGAGATGTAACTAAGAGTTGTATACGTGTCATTCTTTGAAAATTACTCTGTTCACCTTGGAGAAAAGTGCTGGTGCAATCTGTATGTGCATGTAATTACAGCACGTTCAGTTGGTGTACTTTTACAAGATGTGATACCCTGCATTTTTCAAAGATGATACCCCTGTAGAAAGTGTGTTTAATTTTTAAGTTTTCGTGTTTTTAGGTGTAAAATCAGAATGGAAAATTTGTATTTATATATCTGCGCATAAATACGATACAAAAGCAGTACAGTTACTTTATTACAGTCTCTCTCTCTCTCTCACTTGTAGTTAGCGCTCAAACATACTTTTACAACTTATTATTTCTCTGGTATGTTATTATCTGTACAGTATATAATTTTAAATTGATTGAATTTTACCTGTACTGTACTACCATCTACGAACAATATGTACATGTTTTCGATGTTTTATGGAATTGTACTTTTGTTGACTGTGATGTTTTGCCTAGTGACGCAAAGAAAACGGCTTTTACTCTAAAGTGACAAAGAAAACGGCATCCCATGAATTAGGGGTAACATTAGTATACGTACGCACCTACTGTAAATGCGCTATTATGAAACTGTGCAGTACTCAATTTTTATGTCAACCATTTACTGTATTCCTTTTTTAAGGGTAATAAGCTAAATTTTAAATAAAATTACACTAACTTTAGTTCATTTAAAAGTTAGCTTAATACTTTGGGAGCATGATTAGGGTCATATTTAGTAATTAAACTCTGGAAATAAACATTTATTAGCACTTTTAAAGACCATGCCAAACTTACGCGAAAATTCACCTTGCACGAGGGGCTCCAGAACCTAACCTCGCGTAATTTCGAGGTATGACTGTATGTATATATACAGTAATACTTCGACCTTACACGATTCGAGTTGCGCGAATTCACACACACACGAACTTTTCACTGGAACCTAACTAATGGGCATACACGATTTTTTCACAGACACACAAAATTCTCGAGAAACCCTGCAGAAGTGGGTGTTTAATTTTTTAAGTAATTTACAAGTTTTCATGCTTTTATGTGTAAAATCTGTATGAAAAATGCATTTCATTCTTTTATGTGTAAAATCTGTATGAAAAATGCATTTCATGCTTCTATGTGTAAAATCTGTATGAAAAATGCATTTCATGTTTTAATGTGCAAAATCTCTATGAAAAATGCATTTCATGCCTTCATGTGTAAAATCTCTATAAAAAATGCATTCCATGCTTTCATGTGTACAATCTGTATCGAAAATGTATTATTTTTATTTTTGTACATGCATAAATATGATGCAAAGGTAATTTCAGCACATTCACTTAGTGTACTTTTACAAGATGTGATACCCATTTGCAAACTTACTGCACTTTCAAAGATGATACCCCTGCAGAAAATGCTTGTTTAATGTTTTAAGTGCATTTATAAGTTTTCATGCTTTTAACTGTAAAATCGATATGGAAAATTTATATTTATATTTCTGTACATAAATATCATACAAGTATTATGTCCATTTGCAAAGTCTTTGTCACAAGGACTTTACATGACCTTGAGATGAGGTTGTTCAGTTGCGCTCATTTGATAAAATGAATTCTTTAATGTAATATCAGAGATGTAACTAAGAGTTGTATAAGTGTCATTCTTTGAAAATTACTCTGTTCACCTCGAAGAAAAGTGCTGGTGCAATCTGTATGTGCATGTAATTACAGCACATTCAGTTGGTGTACTTTTACAAGATGTGATACCCTGCATTTTTCAAAGATGATACCCCTGTAGACAGTGTGTATAATTTTAAAGTTATCGTGTTTTTAGGTGTAAATTCAGAATGGAAAATTTGTATTTATATATTTGCGCATATATACGATACAAAAGCAGTACAGTTACTTTATTACAGTATCTCTCTCTCTCTCATTCGTAGTTAGCGCTCAAACATACGTTTACAACTTATTATACTCTGTACGTCATTACCTGTACAGTATATAATTTTAAATTGATTGAATTTTACCTGTACTGTACTACCTTCTACGAACATTATGTACATGTTTTCGATGTTTTAATGGAATTGTACTTTTGTTGACTGTGACGTTTTGCCTAGTGACGCAAAGAAAACGGCGTTTACTCTAAGTGACAAAGAAAACGGCATCCCATGAATTAGGGGTAACATTAGTATACGTAAGCACCTACTGTAAATGCTCTATTATGAAACTGTGCAGTACTCAATTTTTATGTCAACCATTTACTGTATTCCTTTTTTAAGGGTAATAAGCTAAATTTTATATAAAATTACACTAACTTTAGTTCATTTAAAAGTTAGCTTTTAAATGAGCATGATTAGGGTCATATTTAGTACTTAAACTCTGGAAATAAACATTTATTAGCATTTTTAAAGACCCTGCCAAACTTACGCGAAAATTCACCTTGCACGAGGGGCTCCGGAACCTAACCTCGCGTAATTTCGAGGTATGACTGTACTGTATATCATATATATAAATATAAATATAAATATATATATATATATATATATATATATATATATATATATATATATATATATATATATATATATATATATATATAATTTATATATAATATACATACACACACACATACATACATATACACATACATACATATATCCGTGTGTGTGTGTATGTATGTATAATATATATATATATATATATATATATATATATATATATATATATATATATATATATATATATATATATATATATATATATATATATATATATATATATATATATTGTCAAGGATTTACATTCCTTCCTCGTCAGGCAGCTAGGAAATAAATTATTTTAGGAATAAAACTACCCTTCTTTTGACTGTTAGGCCAAGACAACATGGCAGGCAAGGTAGGCCAACACATATTTTGAACTAAGGAGGACAGTTAGCACCCTGTTTGGAACTCATGTAGAGGAAACCCCCACCTCAGCTGACCTGGGGTAGCACAACAGCAACTCCCTTCACCCCCCATTACGCGATATGTAGGAGTGGCCAGTCCATTAGGGAATGGGAGGTGAATCAAGGTTGTGAGGTATATAGGAACTTAACCTCTAAGTACTTAATCATAAGACCCAATTTTCTCCACTCTTTTGCTGGCTGTATGACTTTTGCAGATCAACCTAGGCCTACGCTCCAAAGCAAAACAATCTGGAAGGAGTGCCCTGGCTTCCTCACACCCACGCACAACCAGCACCCGAGACACAGGCAATTATTCCCTTCTTCTACTGATGACAACTAACCAAGTTGGTCGGCCGAGCTGTAAATGTTCACCGCAAAGCATCTACAAGCCCGAGGTACATCGACCACAACTAGTAAGCCAGCTCCTTTCTCTCCGTGAAAATTTGTTTTTTCCATTTCTCCAAATCTCAATTTTCATTCTCCTAAAATGCAGCCTCTTTGTTAAGTCAACCTACGCACCAAGCAGCCCATGAATCGCCCAATGACTTGCTCTGAAATCAACCTAATTCCATTCAGTGATTAGTATTCAAATATTCCCTCCATAGTGTAAATTAAGGACCAATTAATTTCAGTAACTCAAGTGATCAATTCCTACATAGCACATAGATTCATGTGAGAGAAATTATTGGTGCTAAATCACTAACCCTGGCTTTTTTTTCCAGGAGTTCAACCACATTCTGCTCAGTAGAACCTCCGCCTTGTGAATCAAATCCTTAAAGAATACTGCCATCTCTGAAACCAATGAAGTCGGGATAGCATTTCCCCAGTTGCACACAAAGCCAATTACGGAAATTATTATAAGCCTTATCACGCTTTCCAATTTGAGACGTGCCATTTGCCTCACCATAATTTTCATTTTCATTAAGTTTGATTGCCTGCTGGATCCTCAGTTCCAGCCTCATTTGATTGCTTCATGTGTAAATATATTCACTGTAATGTAACAATTGACTCATTCCTATGGCGACCTTCTATTCTTTTATCAAATAGGTACAATAAGGTAAGTTCTTCACTTTCACCTTTATTTTGTTTTCAGCTTGGTGTTCTCTTTTGGCCCCTCCGGCAGGAATTTAATATAAAACCCCCTTTCATCCCTCCAAGGAGACTCAATTTGTAAGTATATCCAAGGAGACTCAATTTGTAAGTATATATATATATATATATATATATATATATATATATATATATATATATATATATATATATATATATATATATATATATTGTGTCATGCCCGTTTCTCTTTCCTCTTTATAAGGGCAAGACACCTAAGGTAGCATGTACAGGGTACGGCGTGTAGTAGTTGTTGTAGGTAGGAACAAGTGATTCTTTAAAACCATTAACTAAAATCCAAAGGACTTATGGTTAGGGGGGAAAACAATTAATTGTTCCCGTTTCTTCTTTTATTCCACACTTTTATTCTTACAGTTCCACCTATACTTTCTTTGCTGGTTGAGACTTTGAAATAATGGTTTGAGACTTAACGAATTTGATTAAGGGACTAATGTTCTGAAAGTCAATCAGGCACTACACACACAAACATATATATATATATATATATATATATATATATATATATATATATATATATATATATATATATATATATATATATATATATATATATATATATATATATATATACATATCAATAACAAATTACAGTGAAGAGAACTGACTTAAATCATAGAAATTTAACTAGATAGATGATGCAGTATTTCTCATGTTTCACATTTTTTAAAGCACAGCAATTCTTGGCATGATATAAATACTAATTTACACCTGCTATTTCACAGAAATTATCTACACTGCTCTATTGTTAAATACAGTACGAAAAAATAATTCAATTACCTTGATAAATATCTTTCTTCACAAGTTACTGAAATTCTCACCTTGGTTATAATAATTAAAATTTTACTTATTTTAGACATAAAATAAGTACACTTTCACTGAACACAGTGAAGACAACTCTAATACTTTGAAAAGCAAGATTCTTTATCACTTACCATAATAATTACCAAACTTTGGAAGGACAACAAGAATCATCTGTACGTCAGGAATTCTTTGTTTGATTTCAGGGAATTCACGTTCTGGATCTGGTCGGAAACTGTACCGTACTACTGGTTCCTCAATTGACATTCCTCGTTCCCTTCCCATTTTCATCATGGCGCTCAGGAAGTTCCTGCAACAAACACACAAAATGACTTTTTAGTTGTGGGTTTCCACCACATGGTATATGAATTCTTGTGTAACATTCACACCTCAGAAAATCAAATATCCCACAAAAAGTTGTCCATATCTGCTTTCCTTAACTGATCAAGATCATATGGCTAAATACATCTTTATCAGGGGTATCCACAAATCTACTAACAGTCACCTATGGGGGTTTTGGCACACACAGCCAGAAAAATATGGAATCTCCAGTGTCATAAATCTAATGCACTTTTCCATGAACCAAAGACCAACCTTTACACACCTATATTGAAATTCACCAATGGCTTTTTTTTTCTTTGAGAGAGAGAGAGAGAGATCTCCTGGATTGACGTATATTTTGTCATGCCATTTAGGTGAAAAAAAAAAAAAAAAAAAAAAAAAAAAAAAAATGGCGGTTGGGGGTAAAATGCATTGATGTCAAACTGGGTCTCAACTGCAATGGCAGTATTTCAGTTGCAGTAACAAGAAAAAAATGACAGCAGAAAGACTCCAAGAATTCCTTGGTGATAACTGGGATTTCATCAACAGGGTGTAAAACAAAAATGAGATTTTATGTACTAGGTTTAAAACTATTTTCTTTATATAATTCTAACTTTCACAAGGGTTATCTGGACTCTTCTTAAATGAGAGGTGAAAACTGGAGCAAAATTAAACTAAAAAACTTAGAAAGCAACACTTTTTGTAATCTTTTATACATTCTCTTCCTTCACACTTATTACATGGACTATTCAAAGCAAACTCACTGATTGCCAAGATATGCCAAAAGACTTCAAAGACTTCAATTACTTAAGCGTGTATGAGAGAGAGAGAGAGAGAGAGAGAGAGAGAGAGAGAGAGAGAGAGAGAGAGAGAGAGAGAGAGAGAGAGAGAGAGACATACCACAGCAATTCCTCACGAATGAATTTAGGGTCATAATTCATAACAACCCATCTGTTCACTTGAGCACCATTAAAGAACTGCCTGTTTCTTGAATCCCACACCCCATCCCTTGGCATCAGTTCTTCATTCATCCTGAGACTAGGTGGGGGCAGAACTCTTCCATCTAATGTCACAGGCTGAAAAAAACAGGACACAGTCATAGCCATGAGGAAAACAAACAACATTAAGCTAATGAACAACCACAACTTCAAACCAGTGTCATATTTTTCACCTGACCATTCTTTTTAATACATACATCCATTAGGAATAACAACTAATGAGGCTATATTTTTCACTTGACCATTCTAATACTTACATACATTTGTAATAACTACTAGTAATTCTGTAAAATTCCAGTCATTGAAATAAACAACTATCTCTATGAACTAAGCAGTTAGTCAGGATGACTTATCCATAAAATATAACAAACACTGCAAAACAATTTGTATTATTCCTAGGTACAGTCATCTTTCGGTGATATGGATTGCCATTACCTGCAACTTGACATTACCCGACACACCCAGACCAAGGACCAAGGCCCTAAAGATACATGTTATATATTAATTTCAAAACATTTCAAAAACCACTCTCCAATAGTTGGCAATGATGTGGGGCCTAAGGAAAATGCTGGTAACACTACCTACACTCAAACAGACTGAGAAAGGGTTTTAAGGGGTGGGCGAGGTCTTGAAAAGTTTCCAAGAGGGGGTACGTTAGACAGCTGGGCACCATGTGAGAGGAGGGGCAGTAAGGCTGTGTAGAAAAGGGGCTGTTTTGGAAGGTTGGTAGAGCTGGGGAGCAGTTTCCTTGGCTGGGCGGGGGTGGGGATGCAGTGTTGGATAGGTAAAGATGGCTAGGTAAGTGCCTGACTTGATAGAGCTTGTTTCGTGCTGCTACACTTTTGATTTTTTATTTGTATTTTACACTATTCTCATTTACATTTTTACAGTATGAGAGAGAGAGAGAGAGAGAGAGAGAGAGAGAGAGAGAGAGAGAGAGAGAGAGAGAGGAAACATCAACAATGATAAAATATTCTCTTGTCTACTGTTATGATGTGTGATAATCATACTTAGTCCACTAAACTTATAATGAAATACTACACAGTAAATCAAATGATGCAAAAAAAGAAAAATGGCAAGAATGATACAGCGCTAAGAAACACGCATGAACGAGGACACTGTGTAGAGACTTGTTAGAACTTGTTTCATGTTGTTATGCTTATGATTTTTTATTTGTATTTTACACTACTCATATTTTTACTGCATTTTCTCATTTTTTTAATTTTCACAACCCAACGATAAATGCAAATGTGTGCATAGGGTAATAAGGTATGAGAGAGAGAGAGAGAGAGAGAGAGAGAGAGAGAGAGAGAGAGAGAGAGAGAGAGAGAGAGAGAGATCAACAATGATAACATATTCTCATGTAATGTTATGTGTGTGATAATCATACCTAAGAGTCAACTAAACTTATAATGAAATACTGTACAGTAAATCAAGCAAAGCAAAAAAAGAGAAAAATGGTAAGCGTGACACCGAGCTAAGAAACACACACACACACGAATGCACACACTATGTAGAGACTATGATGTTAACACTGACAAAATGCCACATGCAGATGTAAACACAACCAAACATGGGCATACACATAAAGCTTCTGTATTATTGACCAAGTAAAGCTTTCGTACTACTATGAGGTGAAATGAAAAATCATTAATTCTAATAAAATTGAAAATGATCAACTATTTTTTTAGTAGAGTTCTTAAAATGAATATGCTTTCAACAGTTGTCAATGAGAAATGCCAAATGTACTAGAGATGTAAACACGGGGTGTTTTACATAAACAGTTTCCATGATAGTCTTTACTTACTGAACAAATTTCATTTTCGGTGGACTGTACCAGACTCAGCTTTCAAACAAGATTACCAAACTTAAGGCTTATGTAACAATTCATAACCATCTCTTATAATTAAGAACCACTATCCAAGAACTGACATACAATACATCAAGTATGACATAAATGAATCGGGAAACAGCTTTTTTAAAATTTTGAGAGATTTTAGTATAGCAAAGTAGGTTAGCTTACCTGTTTTGCATTTTATAGTAGCTTATCCGTTTTACATTCATGTACAAATATAAAAAAAATAATTCAAGTAATAAATCTATTTCATCTTAGCAACTAAAAAATGGTTCTCCTAATTGTTTCACTAGTAGGCTCAATCAGCTGATGTGGTTTGGATTCCACAATAAGCTGTAAGTCACGTTGCTAGGTAACCAATTGGTTCTTAGCCACGTAAAATAAATCTAATCCTTCGGGCCAGCCCTTGGAGAGCTGTTAATCAGCTCAGTGGTCTGGTTAAACCAAGGTATACTTAGCTCAGAACCTAGGTATACCTGACTTGACAGAGCTTGTTTGGTTTCATTCTTCCATGTTTATGATATAGTAATTCAGATTTTATCAAAGGAAATGTACTGTAGAGAGAGAGAGAGAGAGAGAGAGAGAGAGAGAGAGAGAGAGAGAGAGAGAGAGAGAGAGAGAGAGAGAGAGAGAGAGAACAATAACGTGGTATGTTTACGTCGAAGTCAATGTCTCAGTAAAACACACACACACAAACACACACCAAAAATTTTTATTTATATTTTATGCTCCAGTATTCTCGTTTACATTTTTACTGTATTTTTTCACTTCTGATTCTTTTGAACCAAAAGATATATAAACACAATTATGTTTGTAGGGTACCAGAGAGAGAGAATGAAATATCCACAGTGATTAAATACAGTTGACCCACCACTACATCACAGTTCAGTATTTGAGGATTTTTCTGTGGAATGTCCACCACTACATCGCAGTTCAGTATTTGAGGATTTTTCTGTGGAACGTATCTCCAAATACACGGCGGAAGATTCACCAATTCATGGATTTTTTGTAAAGCAATATTCCCTAATTACTGTATTTTCATGTTATCTTCATGGCTAAATAAATTTTTTATGATAAAAAAATAATTTATCAATTTTCATATACTAATATTAATGACAACAGCAAAATATCAATTCATCAAGGAAAATATAGTAAATTGTGTAAGATTTGAGCATAAGTTTATCTTTTTCCCAATTTTTTACTGTTACAAAGTCTTCCCCTTAGGGGGAGGGAAGTAGGCCTAACTGTCAATCATCACATATTGACTGTGTGAAGGGTAGCACCTGGGCAAACAGTCTGTCTCTCTCTCTCTTTACACCAAAGGATACTAGCAGAATGAAACAGATGGATAGATAGATAAGATAGATAGAAAGGTACAGTGGTTGATAGATATATAGTATATATATATATATATACATTAAAAAACTATCGTCCCGACATTTTTAATTGTTTAACCAATGTAAACATAACTCAGTTCACCCATTCTCTCTCTTTCTCTAAAGAAATATGAATTACTGTATCACTAACATAAAAATATGAAACTAAAACTCTACAAACTTCACAAAGCCATAGAATGAGCGCATGCATACACATGTACTTGTTACAATTTTATTTTTATTTGCTTTGACATAGGCTCCATGACAACACGCTATTGGCTGGAAGGGTTGGCAGTAGCCAATCACACAAAAGGGTACCAGCTCTCCTGGTTGCTGACTGGCTTGTAGCATGACATGCTGCTGGCTGGAAGGGTTGGCAGTAGCCAATCATACCGCAGGGTACCAGCTTTGCTAGTTGCTGATTGGCTTGTAGCTCCAATGCTTTGTGAGGGAGTTCCCCCTCTTATTTTATGATTGATTTTAGTTTAATGTTTACTGATACTGTATATTCTTACAAACTAGTTTTGTGAATAAATCTTTATTTACCTTTGTGTACATACTGTCACTCGTGTATTAAATATTTTTACTGCGCATGTGTATCTTTGTTTTCTCTCTCCCCCTTAGGGGCAAACTGATTAGTTTTCAAACATAGCTGTGAGACACATATTTTTTAGGGTAATGTTGCAATCTGACTTTGAAATATTATAGTGTTTCAGGATGATAGTTTAAGGTATATTTGGTGTTTGAACTATTAAAATAGGCAGTTAAAGAGTTTCAGTTTAAGGTATATAGGGTACGGTACTTGGTGTCTGAACTATTAAAATAAGCAGTTACAAGCATTTCTAAAGGAGGTAACAATTTAATGCAGATTTTCAGTATTTGTGGCTGGTTGTGGTCTTTAACCCCCAGCAAATACCGGGGGTCAACTGTATTCTCTTGTGTACTGTTATGATATGTGTGATAATCATACTTAGAATCAACTAACCTTGTAATGAAATATGGTACAGCAAGCCAGGAAAAAAAAAAAAGGCAACACGTACAAATGCACTAATTCAATGGCATGGTAGACTTGCTACAGCTTGCTTGGATTTGTCTTGCCTACATATGAAATTTGCATTTTAAATATTTTTACAGTGATTAAAGATGAAAATATCAACAGTGATAAAATATTCTCTTGTGTACCATCATAAGTGTGATGATCGTACTTAAGAGTGAACTAAACTTGTAATGAAGTATGGCACATTAAATTAGAAAGAAAGAAAGAAGAAAAAAAAGGCAATGTAAATACGCAAAAATTGTGTGGTGTAGGTAAACTTCCTGCAGCCCCCTTGGTTTTGTATTGCCTACATATGAAATTTGCATTTTAAATATTTTTACACTGATTAGAGATGAAACATCAACAGTGATAAAATACTCTCTTATGTACCATTATATGTGTGATGATCGTATTAAGAGTCAACTAAACATGTAATGTTTAGTTGACCAGGCAAAGCAAAAAATATAACACGTACGTATGTATGCACGCACTTGTTCAATGGCATAAGCTTCCTGGAGTTACTTAGTTTGGTGTTTTATGTTTATCGTACAGTAATTGACATTTCGTTAGAGGATATATACAGCAAGAGAGAGGGAGAGAGAGGTATGTTTACATCGGTAAGCAAATGAACTGGGAAAAACTGTTTTGTGATTTTGAGAGATTTTACTTCAATATAAAGTATATCAGTTTACCTTTGCATACCCATTTTACATTTATCTACAAAAATAAAAATAATAATTCCATTAATACATTCGTTTCTTTCAGTAAGCAAACAATTATTTTCCTAAGCCTTTTGGTAGTACCCTCCATTAGCCGATTCTGAGAACGTGCTAGCTGATTCTGAGAACGTGAACATTACAGATGGCGGGACGATCAATATAATAATACAGTATAAGTGGATTCTGTAAGTAAAATAAGCTTCCTTACCTTTAACTTAAATACAGGTGTAATAGCCTATTTGACCTTTAAAGTGGATACTATGTTGTTATCATCATTATTAGAAAATTTTAACCAGACCACTGAGCTGACTATCAGCTCTCATAGGGCTGTCCCGAAGGATTTGGATGAAATGACAGGTCTAGGCTAGAAACCGAGCGAATACATTTATACTGGTGTTTCCATATATACTAACTAAAAAGGTATATTAAAATTTAAAATAAGTAAACTTTTTAAATTTAGTTTTCTTTAATTCGTTAGACGTATAAGGGTATTCATATTTCCATTATTTACTTTTTATATTTTATCAATTAAATCACACCTCATGAACATTAAAATGGGTATTACTGAAAATGTTGAAGATTCCGACAAAATTTCTTTTATTGATCTATTTTCAAAATTTGATAATCGCTGCAGATTATATTTTGGACGTTCACACTGTACATGCTTAACTGTTATCAACACTTTGCAATCTTGGCATTTGGGAGGGCCACATGGACTGTTCATTAAGTGTCCATGTGTCAAACGAGTATGGGCTATTTGAAGACGCATCAGAATTACTTGTGTGTGTGTCTCTCTCTCTGATATGATGAACTCCATTTTTCCAACACTGGATTTTATCAGTTTTAATTTATTATTTTCAGGTTCTTCGTTCCATATATTTTGCCATTTACTTACAATGATTGTTTTCATATATTTTATATAGTCACTAATAGGGATGTTTACATTTGCTCTTGTCAGGTGGACTGCTTAAATCTTTAGCTGCTTTATCAGCCCCTTCATTTCCTTTAATCCCTACATGGGCAGGATCCATCATATTTTAATATTTTTTCCATTATTATACAATTTATGGAGTGAAAACTTAATTTGTTGTACAAAATTATTTTTTTGATTATAGCTTTGAATAGCTTCTACAGTATTTCTGGAGTCGTTATGAGTCAGAAAATTATTAAATAAGGTTTCTCTAATTATTTTTATGGCTGATGCTATTGCAAATAACTTAGCTGAGTCATTATCTGGTAGAGAGAACTGACATGTTTTGTTTTGGATACTGCACATATCCCACTCTGTATTGTGACTTAGATCCGTCTGTGTATATTGTGTAATGTGGACCTTTTCGGATTATATGTTCTATTGTATGTTGTCTATGGTGTTCTGGGGTATATGAATAACTTCTTGATAAACATTTTAAGTGTGTACAAATTCTCATTTTATGCATTGTCCATGGAGGAGGTAATTTTACTATTAAAGGTAACTGTATATTTATATTTAGTGACTCAAACAACCTTCTAGCTCTAACTGGGAAAGGAGGTGGATGATTATTTATCAACACATCTCCTAATTCAAATATTTTTTGGTTGGAGAATTATTTGTCTGAATTCTTAGAGCACTCTTCGTTGTTACTAGCTCTCTATGGAGAGAGAGGTAGTTCACCATATTCAACTTAAAGATGACTTTGGTAATGATCGAAAAGCTCCTGAACATTTTCTAAGGCCTTCATTATGAACTGGGTCCAATGCTTTCAATGCTGCGTCTGATGCCGAGCCATATATTTCGCTTCCATAATCAATAATAGACAGCACTGTTGCTTTATACAGTGCGTTAAGGGTATGTCTATCGGCTCCCCAAGTAGTGTTTGATAGTTTTTAATTAGGTTTAATGCTCTTTTTACATTTTGATTCATGTATTTATGTGGGCTTACCAGTTCAAGTATCAAATACTAATCCCAAAAATTTTGTTGTTTGGCTAATTTGTATGGAATGATTTCTGATTTTTAAATCTGTTTCTTCACCTTTTTTCCACTTTTTATTTTTATGATACATTACTGCTTGAGTTTTTTATAGAAAATTTAAAGCCTACAGATAAGGCTCAATTATTCATTTTTATTATACTTTTATTAATGATTTGCTCAGCATGTTTAATGTGAGATGCTGAATAACATATGGCAAAATCATCCATATACAAGTTACTTTTGATTCTGACTGGTAGATTATTACTGATATCATTTATTGCTAAAATAAACAGTGTGCCACTGAAGATGCTACTTTGTGGAACACCATTTCTAAGTGGAAACGTACTGACAATACAAAATTTCTCACTTGAAAAGTGTGATTTGTCAGAACGTTTTGGATAAACCTAGGTAAAGTCCACAGATGCTGTTTTTATGTAACATTTATAATATTGCATATTCCAAGTAGGATAAAAAAAGACAGCTATAGTAACTTGTTTTTGTTCAAATCCTCTTCGTATGTGGTCTTCCAAGTTAGACAGAGAATCCAGTGTACATCTGTTACAATGTGACCCAAATTAAGGGGAGCGCACGCTTATATAGAAATAATGCTCCGATTTTAATGAAATTTTTATATGTTATACATATACTGTATATAAGATGATGTTCCAGAAAAAATTTGAGAGTGACCAGATGATTATTTTGGATTTTATTAAAAGAATTTGTAAAAATTTAAAGTTAAAAATGTTTCTCCTCCATTTTTAGAGCTATTGCAATGTGGCTTCATACACACAAAGTATATTATAGTAGGAAAAAAACCACGGGAAGAGTTTTTCTATTTTTCCTTTTTTTTTTGGATGGGGGCGAGGGGGGATTTCCCCCCCCCCCAAATTCGTATAATTCGATTATCACGGGTTCCTCGTCAACCTAAGAAAAAATCTAGCCCCACCAAAACATTCATCTTTCTTTCCTTTTTCCAGTGGTATATTTAACTTTAAAATTGGCCGAAAAATAAAAAAGTAGTTAGCGTCTGAAGTGCAAAATAGTGAAAACCGAGAAAAACAACCGTAAAGGTCGACAAGTGTTTTTTTTTGGCACTCGTGGAAAAAACTTATCTTAAGAGCATCATTCTGGTTGATTTCTGGCTGCAGGTCACCCCTCCCCCCCTTTATAAAAAGGGGTATTATTCGCTCGAGGCAAGGGTATCATCAAGTACCACCTGACTCATTGTTGCCTGGTTTGAAACTAAGAAACGAGAAGTTTAGTAGCTACCAGGCTGATATTCTTGACTCATTTTCAGTAATTTTTTTTCACTTGTTTGGTCTTTTTTGGTCTTTGGAGTTTGATTTTCAAGCCTTTTTGTCTCTCAAATGAAGAACTACTTCTATACTTTCACTTGTGCCAAACAGATGTGTTAGTAAGTTGAATTTCTCACAGCCGAAGTTGTGTTCAATTTCCTCAATATTTATCTCACTCAATGGTGCTGATATTTTCCATTGCTAATTCGCTTTGCTGGGGCACTAACCATAAACCTACACGATTGGCACTTCATTAAAATATCAGTATCCCATCTATTGGCAGAGACTTCGACCTGAACTTTACCCCTGCAATTTCCTACCTTGCATCTACTACCCGACACTACTATATCTAACTGAGATCTAGATATAATGAACTTGTCATCATATACTCCCTTTTTATCATCCTTTATTCATTTCATCAACTGTGAATGTGAGCGTATTTGTGAAGGTGAAAGTACACAGATTGTATTTAGAGTTACTGGATGTAAAAAAATAAAACGGCAAAAAACACTGCAAATAGCGAAAAAATTGCTCAGAGTAAAAAGTTGGCCACCGACCGCTTTCAACGTTTAGGGGCAACTGACCTGGCTTTGCCTCGGCAGTCGGCACCCTCTCTTAGACCAAGCAAAAGCCATTGTTGTTGCCAGACGCTGCCATACGTAGGAGATAAGGTGATATAAAAATCAAAATAATAAATTAGGCGAATGAAGGAAAAATTGACAATAGTCACTAGTAGACAAACGTCAGCCCTACCTCACTGTGTGGGGGGCAGAGGCCCAAAACCCCATCAATTTTAATATTTCGAAAAAGTGCTTTGGTCACGTGATAACGAAGGTGTTCCTCATGTCTTACGGGCATTTAACCATTTTTTTTTTTAAATTTCAAAATTATTCATAAAAAATCGAAGAGTGTGCTCCCCTTAAGTGGGAGTCGAAATTTTATTTTCTTGAATGTGCCATGTTAGTCGAGCATTTACCATTTTCTCTAGTAATTTGCATAAACAACTTGTTAAAGAAACTGGTCTGTAATTGTTTACACTACTGGGATCTTTTCCAGGTTTGGGGATATAGGTTGATGCCATTCATCAGGAAATAAATTTCGAAGCCATAAGTGGTTATAAAACTCTAATAAGTAAGACTTTGCCAAAGGTGCTAAATGGCACATCATTTCAAAACAAATACGGTCACCTTCAAGGGCAGATTTATTGCTGTTCAACAGAGCAAATTCTAACTCTTCCATATTAAATTTTCTATTATATATCTTCTATTGTTTCAAAATTTGCTATTGATTCTATCCTATTTTTCTTTGTGCAGAAATGCTCATCTAAATTTCTGTCACTGCTTACTTTTACTAAATGTTTGCCTATTACATTACTTATTTCTTTTGGATCAAGTATTCTTTTCCCATATTTCATTATAGCATGTCTAGGTGGTTTAACATTGGTGCCATTTATTTTCCTGAATTTTTCCCATACTTTTTGTATGGGAATATTATTAAGAGAGATCTGATACAGATTTCCTCAATGAAATTATTCTTCCTTGAATTACTTTTCTTTTCAATTTTGCAGATATTTTGTTATATAAAGATTTTAACATATCAATTTCTAATAATAGTATAGTCTGTTTCTGTAAATTTTCTTCTGATATCGGTAATGTTTTATTTATTTTACTGAACTTTCTATTCAAATTATCTAATCGTATTTCAATTTGGTATTTTATTTTTATTAATTCTGTTAGTTTTTCAGACTAGCATGGAACTTTGTGTTTTGCTGGATGAGCTTTTGATTTTGGTATTGCTTATCAGCAGCACTTTTAATGATCGACAAGAAATTCATTAGTTTCATTATGGTCTTTTAAATATTCAAATGGTGGGATAATTCTAGTGTGGAATTCATATTGCTCCCATCTGCTTTATAAATGTTATAATGAGGGACATACTTGGCAAGATTACAGGCAGTCCCCGGTTTACAACGGGTCCAGCTTACAACGTTACGAGGTTACAACACTCTTGAAATATATTCATCAGAAATTATTTCCCAGTTTACGACGCGTTCCGGGGTTACGACGTGTCGTACAGCAATCGGACGGAAGAAATATGGCTCCAAAATGGCAGAATAATCAAAATTTTGGAGGTTTTTTGATGAAAAACTAATAAAAATGCAGTTTACATCATTTTTAATACACCCAAAACATTAACAGTAAGGTTTTCTTAGGATGTTTGATGATTTTCGATGATTTTTCGGTTTACAACGAGGCGTAAACACGGAACCCGTCGTAAACCGGGGGCTGCCTGTATTTTATGACAAAAATTAATATTGGGAAGTGATCACTTGTGTGCATGTCGTCAACTGTATTCCAACCCAATGTGTCTACCATGTTTGCGTACATATAGTTAAGTCAATTGAAGAAAATGTTCCATGTGTTTTAGAAAAATATGTGCTGATTTCATTATCGTTTATACAGCACGTCGTATAAATCTATGAATTCTTCTATTTTACTTCCTGGTCTATCTGAGTCTGTACAATTACAGTCCCACATCGAGTGTGAGTATTAAAATCACCTACTATTAATGTAGGTTCCTTGGCTTTATTAAACAATTCTTTAAGTTTGTCAATGTCGTAATTTTTATTATGTTGAGGTTGATTGTATAAATTATAAATTACATAATTATAATTCTTTATTCGAATTTCAATACCCTATACAGATTGACCATCACTAATCCGGCATCATTGGGACCTAGAGGGTGCCGGATTAGCCATTTTGCCCGATTAGCTATTTATTAGGCTAGAATACACGAAACACAGTAGCTAAGCACCTCATCCTGGATTTAAAATATCCCATAAATCAGTACAAATTGGTTAATAAAGAAAAGACAATTATCAAATACAGGTAGTGCTCGAGTTACGATAATTCGACTTAAGATATTTCGAGTTTACGATGGGGTTAGCAATTAATACCGATAAGAAAATATTTAGGAAATATTTTTAGATTTCGCACAGGCGCAGGCAGCGAGAGAGAGCAACTTACAATAGACCAATGTCTTTTCCTCCATCTCTTTATCCCATCTACTAGTTAAAAAAGTAAAAGAGAATGATAAAAGTATTGTTAGTAACGTTATACTCTTGCATAAATGTGTACAGCCATAAACAACCGAACGGGAAACTGTTGTTTTGTTAATAATCGTATCGGATAACAACTGTTGTGCTTGTATTTCAACCATCATACGGTAATACACAATTACTGTAGTTATGTTACAAATGACGTTAAGTACTGTACAATAGGACAGAAATATTTTTTACACTATACACTTGTTCGCTTTGGAGAAAAGATCAGCAGGGAAATATACTGCTACAGTAACTTTAAGCTGTAAGTTGTAGCTGAAGCTGAGAAAACAATATTCAAGCTGCTAATGACTATAAATTATCGTGCATCGGCAACATGGATGAAACTCGACCGTAAATAAAACTGGAGAGAATGTATTTTAATCAAAACTACTGGGCATGAAATCAAGAGAAAATAGAGAACGGAATCTTGATTTTTTTTACTCTCAAAAAAACATGCCCCAAAACGGCCAGCCGCGATTCCCGCAAACATCATATATTAACGAAAAAATAGCTAAATTAATTTCACAACGAGACCTATTTAAGTTATCTTTCGACTTAAAAACACTTCATATAACGAAAAATATCCTTGTCCCAAATAAAAAAAGTATCCATATTCATTTACACTAACTAGAAGCAAGAAAAGCGCTTTGAACTTGGTTAAATGTGGCAATATCAATTCCCAAAACAAAACATTGATTGCAATTTATAACACAAAAGCAATATGAGAATATACGCAATTGGAAACAATGTAGTAAAGCATAACTTTTTAAAAGATCCATGAAAAAGATGCACATTCGTTATGTTGATGTTTGTATAATACTGTTAATATGTGAATAGAGTTCAGTATAATGTAGGCTAGGCTACCAGTTTGTTGATGCAGCACACTGCACCACCAAATCGAAGCGGCCAACGAGCGTGTTAGGGCAGCGACCCGGGAAATTTGAAAATTAGTGCGGAAACATTAGAAATTACTCTAGCTGAAATTTGTGCCGGATTACTGATTGTTCCGGACTACTGATTGCCGGATTAGTGATGGTCAACCTGTATTTGCAAGTCAGTAATGTTAACAGGTACTTTGTTGCAAAATACTTTGTTATGTACAATCACTCAAAAATGTTTTGCAACATACTTCAAAAATTTTTCGGACTACAGCTTATAATAGCGACATCTGACGCTATTTGGCAACTCAGTACCTACAATTTCCCTTAAACAGGGCTTTTTCTGATAATGTTGACCGTTGTCATACTTTACTTGATTAAAGGATGTTACTATAATCTTCAGAGGTCATCGATGTTCTTATGTTTTAATATTTTCATCTCCAACTGCCATCACTATCGTTGTTTTATCTTCTTCATATGTGTGAACTTTGTAGACATAGGTCTACGACTATTATAAGTTGAACTATTAGCCTTATTAACATCAACAAATACGACTTTTGTAAAGATTTGCTTGCACATTATTATTATTCAAATTTTTGAATGACTACAGTAAACCCCCCGTATTCGCGTTCTCATGGTTCGCGGACTCACGCATTCGAGGGCTTCTCTGTGGAACATATCTAGCCATCATTCGCGGAAAATTCGCCCAATCGCGGTATTTTTCACTGAGAAATATTCACTAATTACTGTATTTTCATATAATTTTCATGAATAAATGCACTTTTTGTGATAAAACTATTAAAATACTCAGGTATAAGCATTTTTACGGGGTTTTTCTTGGTTTAAGCTATCAAAATGGGCAGTTCTGAGTGTTTTTAGAGGGGTTTTAAGCATTCGCGATTTTGACCTATTTTAAGGGTGGGACGATCCCCGTGAATATGGGGTTCACTGTAATCCTATGTATATTGTGAACTTGTGAAACTTAATATAAAATATAGTGAACTAGACTAACAGATTTCATGTCTGTTTTTATAATACATAGAATATAATCGCAATATATATATATATATATATATATATATATATATATATATATATATATATATATATATATATATATATATATATATATATATATATATATGTCATATAATGCCATTAGCATGTGTTATTTATCATTTCTTTCATTGTTACTTAGGCCTATCATTTTGATGCCTCTTATGAAGTTAACTGCATATAATATAATGCCTATTTTTGTATTTCTTATTATCTAAGTTTCTAAAGAATTAAAGTTAGCAAGAAGGTCAACATTAATTTAGTTATTGTTAAACGCTAGCAGTGAAGAAGACTACCATGCTCATCAGTGGAGAGTGCCTCCTCCTCATCGCAAAAGATGACTCTTACAGAAATCATCGGCCCCTGGACTATATTGTAACGCAAACCTAACCTCTATTCTTTGTGTTTCTATGATATGAAGTGTTTCTTGGCAGGAATATGATGAAATAATATCTTGGTCTCATGTAGCCTGTTATGAATGGTTTGAGCAGCAACTTGAAGGGAGAGCGTAATGTTCTCTCTTTATAGCAACACCAGCTGTCAGGGGAGTTAGGCGGAGCTCCTTCAGTGATCATCCGATGATGATCCTTAACAGTAGTGCAACACTTTTTACAATGAATTTATCATATTTCCTCGTTCTCTCTGCTGTTGTATCCCTCTATACATGGTTGTTTTATTTACGCTAAGCTGCCGAGCAATATCTACAACAGAGACATTAGTCTTATGCAAGCTAATGATTGTGGTGTGGCTGAGTCTGTTGCCTATCTTATCAGTGCAAGTGACGAGACAGTTTAGTTTAACTTTTCTGCCCGAATGTGGAGTCACACGATAACATACGACGTTATGAGATTTTTTCTTTTTTGTCTTTGACAACAATATGGTTGAATTCTTTCTTTATTTATATAATTTCACTGATGATTACTCAATATTATTTTTTAGTTAATAAGCTTTTATCTGGATTCAAAACATAGTTTCTTCTTTGACTTGACTCTTTTGCCCAATCATCTGAAGTGAAATTTTTCAAAATGTTTAGTCATTTTGCGTAATATGAATTTTTCACTCACCATTCTTTTTTATATTGTTAACCGTATGACTAATAACCAAAATTGAATAAGAAAATTACATTTCCTTGTATATATCAAAAGAATAAATTATTGTTAGGTGAACAAAAACTTCTGGAACATGTTGCAAAACATTTTTGAGTGACTGTACATATATGGCTGTACCTAAATTTCCTTCTTCCTCTCATGATGTTGATGCTCAGGTATATTTACCTATTGCTGACACTGTTTTGTTGACTTGTTGTAAACATAATATCATTGGTTCATATTCTTTTAATAACTGTTGTACTTTTCCCTAATGTAATCTGGTCTGTAAACCATTTACGTTCCATTGTATAATATAGCTATTGAAAATATTTTGTTATAGCAGTCAAGTTTTACTCTTTTTTTGTATTATCAATTTGGATTTTTTCTAATAATTTACTCACGACATTCATTGGCTTTTCCTTATAATATACTAAGTGCTCAATGCACATGCAACCTTTTTCATGGGTACCCAAATCTTCTGGTTTCTTTTTTCCATATTTCATACAATTTCTTATAATGTTAGTTAAACTATCTTTTGTTGTTATTGCATAATTCAGTGAAACAATCATTACATCCACATGTATTATCATGTATATTTCTTTTTCATTTGTTCTTGTGCCAATTACTGGAGATGGAGTAATCTCTTCTTTGACATAATCACTGTTATCTATGGTATGGTTCTCTTTCACTTCTTCAGTGTTTTCGACATCTGCCTTCATAGGTTTTACTATTATTTTAGGAGATAAAGGTATATTCTTAGCTTGTTTTTGCTTTTGTTCCTTTTTCATATCCTTTATCTTTGATTTAACTGATATTTCTCTAATAATAGTTGGTTTCTTCGTTTTGGATGGTGTTCTCTCCAAAGGCCTTTTTTCATCCTTAATTTCCAGTCCATCACGACCCTCCTCTGTTATTTCAGTAGTAGCATCCTCCTGTGTTTCTATTTGCATTAATATTTCAAATGAATTGGATAAAATATTATCCATCTTATTTGCACCTGTTTCTTTATTCTTTACCATTTTAGTTTTTATTTCTAAACTATTAATTTCTTCTTGAGATTTACTTTTCTATGCTCTGTTACTTCTATCTGTTAGCATTTTTGTTTCAATATTTGCTCTAGTTATTGAAGAATATATATGCTCCTTAGACGTATCTTGAAATCCTCTAACTTTTAATTCCAACTTAGCCTCTTTTATACACATCCCGGTCGTTCTTGTAGTATTTTCAGTTCCGTATTGTATATATAATACATACATTCTTTGGATCTTGCATGATGACTCTGCCCACAGTTTGCACACTTAGGTTCACTGCACTTCCACTGTGTGGTTTGTTCAGTAGATCCACAATAAGCGCATACCGGTTCATTACAACAATTTTTCTGTGTGCGCCCATACTTATTGCATTTTTGACACTACAGTGGATTTGGGACATCGGGTCTTAACCCTCTATTTTGGCCTAGAATTTTTATTTTTTTAGGTAGGTCTTCACCCTCAAATTTTATTTTTGCTCTTTTTAATATCTATTTATTGCTATTTTTACTTGGTACAACATATACCTCACAATCTTGGACCTTGGGGTATCTTTTTTTATTGACTGGTTCGTTGTCGTTTTCAGGAAGTACAATGGTACCCTGAATGCTGTTCATAGTACCATGTTTTTTCACTTTTAAGTTAATATTGTTTATATTTTTCAAAGACAAACAGTCTTCAGACTGACTTTTTGTTGTGGCTTCTAGTGGAGCAGGTAACTACAAAAAAATGGGGGAAAAGTGCAAATGGTGATACAAGCATGAAACTTGGCTCAACTATTCTTCTTGTCCCTTGGTCTCATTATCAACCTCCGGCCACACAAATTTTTGCCATTTTCCAAGATGGTCGACAGGTTTTCAAAATGGCGTCCTGTGGATACTTGAATATTGGTATTTAATTGATTAATCACATTCAAATTGCTAAGTCACTCCCAGTTTGTATTAAAATATTAAAAACAAGCCTTTATATATGTAGATACATCATTTCTCTGCATAGAAATATCCAAGATGGCTGTCAGTATATCAAAAATGTCTGCCAAATTGCCAAAAATTGGTACTACAGCTCATATATGAGGCTCAAGGTCAGGTAATACATGGATTTAGGGAAACTTCAGCCTGATCAGTTCATTTTTTGTAGATTAGAAATCAATTAATCCCCAGTTAATTAATTTTCATCCTCATTTAGAAAAAAAACAGGTAATAAATAAGGTTAATGTAAAAGTGTAATAGTGTAGTGTCAGTGTACTACCAAGACACACTGGTTGACATCATAGCTGTGAAACTCAGCATGGGGTTCAGTGCTAGCTAATGGCAGAGATTTGTTATTAGTTTCCCAAATCCTGTTTAGCTAGCCCCACTTCAAAGTTAAACAGCTGCACCTGAATTGACAGGATGTGCCAGCGGGAGAATAAGAGCCAAGGAAGATGGGGCTTTAGTCTTCTGGATGGTGTACAGATCACACGGGAATTAAATAGCACTGGATGAATGATCGGGCTAAGGGTTGGGTTATGACATATCTGAGCCTAGTTGTATCCCATATCTGAAAGTGCCTATATGTTATATAGGTGGTAAAAGAATAAACCCTCGGCCTATAGAACAAAAGCAATGGCAGGACAATCTTGGAGGTCAACGTCTTTCCTGAAGGAAGATAGTACGAATGACTGGAAGTTTTGTTGCTTGTGCCAAGAGGACACATGTGAACGACTAGTTGATGCATCTGGTGCTGGCTATGTTATCCTTGCTACAAACATTCCTGAATTCTATAAGTTAAATGCAATGTCTATACCATTTTATCCCAAAAGGTTTGATGAAGGTGATGGAATTCTGCAGACCTTTGAAAATAACAAAGCAACATATGAATCATGTATGCTGAAGTTCAAAACAACAAAACTAGAAAGGAAAAGGAAGTCATTGCGTAAGACAAAGGAAAACGATGATGCCCCATCAGCAAAATTCACACGTAGTAGCCAGAAGGCAGATGGAGAAGATGCAGAAGAATCTAAGTCTGAGAAAGAAGAAATATGTTTTATTTGTGACCAACCAGCACCAATCAAAGATTTACGATTGGCCATGACATTGCCTTTACATGAAAAGCTGCAACGATGTGCCACCAATCTACTAGATGAGAAACTTCTGGCCAAGCTTAGTGCTGGAGATAGTTTCTCAGGACCATATGTATCAATGTCGATTCTTCCTTTGTGCACCGAACACGGTTGAAAGAACAGATACTTGCCCGCATCCCACGACTGGAGGAGTTTAAAAAGGGAAGAGAAATTTGGTTTCCTTATGAAATGAAAATGGGAGAAGCCCTAGCCACAGCATGTGACTACAATCATGCAATAATCGTGGCCAAAGCAGTTAAGATATTGAGGAAACAGATGCTTGAACATGATAGAATTTGATGGAACCATAACACCAGACACTAGACACTAGAAGAGAATCTGTGCCACCAAGTTTGTTGGAATTTGTAAGTGTGCTACAAAATGGTGGCGCTATAAAATCCCAACTTAAATATGAAACATCTACTGACCTAGCTTTAGCGCAACTTTTGCACTTCAACTGTCGAAGGAATCTAGCATCTTCAACATTCTCCAGACATTCCAAGTCAAGAGAACCTCCATTTCCAATATATATGGGTCTCCTGGTCTTTGCAAAAACCAGGAAGCGTTAATTAACCCTTAAACGTCGAGTGTCTGTTTACAAAAGTGTCTCCCTTATGCCGGCGGGGTTTGAGGGTTAGCGCCGAAGCGGAAAGAAAGTTTTTTTTCAAAAAATCACAGCACGCTTAGTTTTTAAAATTAAGAGTTCATTTGTGGCTCCTTTATTTGTCATTGCCTGAAGTTTAGTATGCAACCATCAGAAATGAAAAAAATATCATCAAATATAAATTTTGGAATATGCAACCATCAGAAATGAAAAAAAATATCATTATCATATATAAATATTGGAACATATGACAGCGCAAAAAAAAAAATACATATATAATTGTACACAAACCGCGCTGTGAGCAAATCGGATAAAGCTAACGAGTTATTTTTTGTTGTTGTATTGTACACTAAATTGCGATGATTTTGGTATATAACAAATTGTAAAACGATCAAAGCAACACGGAGAAAATATTATCACAAAATGATGCATGAATTCGTAATGCACGGATGTAAAAAAAAGTTTTTTTAAAAAATTCGCCATAAATCGAAATATTGTGCTGGAGACTTCCCGTTTGTTGCAAAATGAAGGTAAATGATTGAATATTACTAGAATATAAGAGTTTTAGCTTACAATTGCAGTTTTCGACATTTTCGGTCGAGTTAAAGTTGACCGAAGGTCGAATTTTTTCTATTTATTGTGATTTATATGAAAATATTTCAAAACTGATAAAAGCTCAACCATGACTTATTTTTTGTTGTATTGTACATGAAATTGCACACATTTTGATATATAAAACTTTATGTAATGGCCAATAGAGAATGGTGCAAAAATTACGACAAAGTGACTAAAGAACTTCTGAGATGTTCGGCCGAGTTAGCACGCGCAGACGTAAGGAAAAATTTTTTTTCAAAAATTCACCATAAATAGAAATACTGTGCTAGACTTCCAGTTTGTTGCAAAATGGAGGTAAATGATTGAATATTGCTAGAATGTAAGAGTTTTAGCTTACAATTGCATTTTTCGACCATTTCGGTCGAGTCAAAGTTGACCGAAGGTTGAAATTTTGGCACATCGTGATTTATATGAAAATATTTCAAAATTGATAAAAGCTACAACCATGAGTTATTCTACATGAAATTGCACACATTTTCATATATAAAACTTTATGTAACGGCTAACAGAAAACGGTGCAAAAATTACGACAAAGTGACTAAAGAATTTCTGACATTTTCAGCAGAGTTAGCACGCACGGACATAAGGAAAAAGTTTTTTTTCAAAAATTCACCATAAATCGAAATATTGTGCTCGAGACTTCTCGTTTGTTGCAAAATGAAGGTTAATGATTGAATACTACTAAATTGTAAGAGTTTTAGCTTACAATTGCATTTTTCTACCATTTCGGTAGAGTCAAAGTTGACAAGGTTGAAATTTTGGCACATCGTGATTTGTATGAAAATATGTCAAAATTGATAAAAGCTACAACAGTGAGTTATTTTTTGTTGTATTCTACATGAAATTGCACACATTTTCATATATAAAACTTTATGTAATGGCTAATAGAAAACAGTGCAAAAATTACGACAAAGCGACTAAAGAATTTCTGAGATTTTCAGCAGAGTTAGGGAGGACGCAAGGAAAAAGTTTTTTTTCAAAAATTCACCATAAATCGAAATATTGTGCTAGAGACCTCGTTTGTTGCAAAATGAAGGTAAATGATTGAATATTACGAGAATGTAAGAGTTTTAGCTTACAATTGCATTTTTCGACCATTTCGGTCAAGTCAAAGTTGACCGAAGGTTGAAATTTTGGCACTTATCGTGATTTATATGAAAATATGTCAAAATTGATAAAAGCTACAACATGAGTTATTTTTTGTTGTATTCTACATGAAATTGTGCACATTTTCATATATAAAAATCTATGTAACGGCTATAGAAAATGGTGCAAAAATTACGACAAAGTGACTAAAGAATTTCTGAGATTTTCAGCAGAGTTAGCTGATGCTTTCTAGTGGGAGAAGAAAGAAATTCGCGCTTGTGCAGCTGGGTCACGCTTGTAAACAAAATAACAGCATGATCCGTGAACTCCCAGCATCCCTCAAGGCGCGTGATTTAAAATTTTTTGCAAACTAGTCCTTAAGTATTTTTCCTTGAATATTTAAAAAAAACTTTTTGTAGTCGACCTATTTTACGTCCACTCGGCACCCGACAGACAATTTTTGTCGACGTAAAGTACGTCCAGTCAGCGTTACAGGGTTAATTGATACATTCCATTAACATGAAATAAGCATCAACTAAGATAGGCTTCTGGTATTGACTAAAGAGTTAGGAGAAGCAGTTGTAACAAGGGCTGTGGAGGAAGTAGTAGTTGGTCCCACTACACTAAGAAAAAGGCTCTTTACAACTTGTGCTGTTGACAATCTGGACCATAATCCAAGTGCCACAACTGCACAAACATCCTTCCATGGGACAGGCATATCTTTGTTTCAGCATCCGAGAACTGATGAAAAGGGTGATGACAGAAACAATACCAACAAAGGGTCCAGGGGTAATTGAATCTTTAAAATTACTCAGCATACAGATTTAAGTATATAAAAAAAATTAAGCCTGAAAACCTTAAAAAGATATCATCAGCCTTTCATGGAGTTTATTCTTCCACCAATGGCACAAGTGAGAACTGACTCCCAAATGTCCACTCCCTACCCTACCTCACATGGATGGAATGGCACAACATGATTAGTGGCGCCCAAGTGCAAGCCAAACCCGCTTGCTAGGACTGACAATATTACTAGAATACAATCATCTGCATCCTGATCATGTTATGGGCAAACCGGATAGAATGCCGAGAGTCCTATCCGTAGAACCAGAGCCCCCTGGAATCCGAGGTCCAGCCCTAAAGAATAGTTCTGCCTTTGAGCTATCAATGTGTGAACTCTCAGGTCTGAACATTATTGGGCAGTTGATGGTCCTACCACATTTCTCACTATTTAGCCTCTGATATAAACCCATTCCCAGCTATGATACCTTTTCCTATTTATCAGGTCCGATAAATTTTAGCTAGGTCCTATAAATTTCAGCTGAAGAAAAAATTCCTGGGGTTCAAGAGCCCCCCTCACCACATCAAGGTGGTCCCGCATTGAGGGGGAAGATACTATGTATAACACCTGGGCTAGCCTAGGTCTACAGTTCACACTTAGCCTACATATTTTCATCTTGTGTATGGTAATACAGTACAATATCGTAACAAGTGACAAGGAAGTTGCTGTATAAAAATACATTAATTTTCATAAAACCATGGAAGGCTGTGGGTAAACACAGATAGGCCACCTACCTACTGAATTGTGTCATTTACGAGAGGGAGAAAAAGAAGGGGTTATAATTTTATCAAAGTGTATTTATGCAGTATATTTTGTTACAAAAATGAGGAAAATGGGTAGATAATTGCCCTTTGAAAAAAGTTTTCAGTTCAAAGTGTGATGGTTGTTGTTTATAAGCATAGCCTAGGTCAATAGTTCATAAACATTTATTGTATCCTGTGTATGTTAATACAACTGTGTATGGTAACAACTGAAAAGTTGTTGTATAAAAATACATTAATGGTCATAAAACCGGTAAGCTGTGGGTAACTACAGATAGGTTACCAACCTACTGAACTGTGTCATTTATGAAAGAGAGAAAAAGATGGTATTACATTTTTTTCAAAGTGTATTTATGCAGAATGCTTTATCACAAATATTGGGAAAAGAGCAGATAACTGACTTGGCATAAAGTTTTCAATTCAAAGTCTGATGGTTGTTGTTTATAAACATACAGTGTTTTTTCAGTTATGTGAGGAAGGGTATGGAGTTGCCCTTGAATACCCTTTGATTTTTTTACTCGCCCGTAACTGGTTTTGCCATTACATATATGGCAGGCCCCTGGCTCTATCAATCAGGATAATTGAAGGATTACTCCAACTCCAGGATTTCATTACTTAACGGATGTCATTGTGTCCAGCAAAAGAAAACGACAACTTTAAAGCTTTTGGTTTTGCATGTGAAGGATGTGTGATTTTTTTCTGGTGTTAAAAATTCTAACTAGATTGTACAGGATAGTTACATAATGTAATGTGCCTGCTGGACACTTAAATTTATGCTTGTATTTTTTTTTATAAAAATATTACTTTGTTTATCTGGCAGCCAGGTGCTTCGAAATTCAGAATTTCTGACTGCATAAAGTGTAATTCCATGCATATTTTTACTGCACTTGTATTCCAGAACAATCCCACTACTGCAAATCACTGTTAATAAAACCAATAAACACACTGAAAATGTATCAGAGTCCTTAGGCTGTCTGAAAATGTGCTCTGAAATTCTGACAGTATCCATTTACAAAAGTCAAAGGATACAGTTGTATCTGATATAATGATGATTCTGATAGAACTGTTGATTTTTCAATATACAGTACTGTATAAACATTGTGATCATGTGCCACTTGCGTTCTGGTAATGTTTACAATTTTCAAAATCATCAGCTAACTGAATTTTACCGAAACCATTACTATGAGCTGCTAAATGAAGCATAACTAGGAGAAAATTTTTTTTTTTTGTAAATTAATAAAGCTTGGTTTAAAACTGCAGCTTATCTTTATCTATAGAAAAATTTTAAAGTAAAACGGTGATTTTGTCAGCCTTAGATGTTGCTTTCACCTGTCCACAACTTTTGCAGTCTGCACTATCACTGTTTCTTCAGCTGCAGTTACGTTGTAAAACTTTAGTGATACTTTTTTGAGACATTCTTCATTGCATGAAGGATGAATTAAAACGAATTTAATTTTTACTTACATAAGCCACCATTAAGAATTAGCAATCAGACAACTGTAAAGCAACTCTAAATAAACATGTGATAATTACAGTAACTAACATCAGCAAACAGCTGTTTCTCAATTAAGTTTCTTATGTCAGTGCTTGCTGAAGTCTATGCCTGTTTTGTTGAGTGGTGATCATTGAATTTGAACATGGTTGTTCATTATATGAAATACTGTAGTAAGAAATAATTATAAGAAACAAATTATTGGATAAGCCAATAAGTTTGATAAGCTTGGTTGAATGTATGACAATTTGCATCCAGACACTGTTTGGTGTATTCACGTAGGCACACACAAGGCACTATGATAAAGTACAGTACCACTTATTCTTTTTTTCTCTCTCTCTCTCTTTGTATAATCAGTTTGCCAGGTGAGAGAAAGGCAAGCACATGCAGATTACGTGCACATTTTACCTACATGCTATGCACACATGTATTTACACACATGCACATACTAAAAAAGACTTTGACATGGGAAAAACCTCTTTTTGGTTGCCAATGGGAGTCCTCAAGGGAAATTACTTTTATGGTCCGGGCCCCGCGCCTGCGTAAGATGTACTAACCTATCTCGAAAGATTTTTCTTATAGCTGGTCTTAACTAGAATACATAGTGCTTGTTGGCATGATAGAATAAAAAGGACTCGAGACAAGAGGGCTCCATCTCTTGTCTATAGTGACTGCCCCAGTTTCCTCTTCATCCTTCACACATAGATGTGGCAACAGGACGTATGCTGGCCACTTTCCTCATTGCACGCAGGTCTGTGCAAGACAAATGTTCACCTCAGTCCCATGCCTTTACGTCAGGGAAAGTGGGTGGGTTTGAGGACTCACAGCGGCTACCAGGACTGTTTCATTATGAAGAAACTTGTTTTTTTTATAGCATTGCCACTGTTCATCAAGGGAGCTTACAAAAGAAACTGACAGGTGATGAAATGGCCTAGCTCCTAATAAATAAATGCCAACCACCCTAGTAAAAATCTGTCCAAATTAAATTCACATGTTATGAACCAGTCTTTAATCCAGATACCCATTAGGTTTTGGCAATAACGAACAGGAAAGAACACATGAACCTATACAGCAATCCCTCAATTCGTCCCTAGTTTGACAAACTGGCATATGACATTTTTTCTACATTCTGAGAAACTACGCTTCAAAGATTTGGATCTTATTTAGAGCTTCTAATTAGCTCATCTTTTTATGAAATTTGGTTGGAAAATGTGACAACACAGACAACTAAAATTCTGATATGTTATAGAGTATAAAAAACTGATACACTTTGCATGAAAAAAAAAACAAAAGGAGGGGGATACGCCAGTTCATCAAAACATGAACAAATTATAAGGACTGCCATAATCCAACACCTGCAAAATATGTAAAAAATTAAAGCACATTTATTCTTTATCTTCTTACTTCTGTAAAAGCTAATATGTAGGGCATAATTTTTGTGAAAAATTATTAAAGCAAAGGAAAATATTAAACTTTGAAATATTTCATATTTACATTCCCCAATTAACTCTGGAATCATAGATTATGCTGTTTTCACTGTATTTTTATATCACTTAATATTATACGGAACTACTTTGGATGTCAGAAAGGTAAAAAGAAGAAGAAAAAATTTAGATTCATGCAACATTCAAAATTTAGTATTTTTTCCATGCTTTGAAAATTATGAACCTGAGAGAATTTCGCTGGAGCAGCATCTGACACTGGAAGTTCATTTAGTAAACAATGCACACCGCCATCTATTGACAAAAATACATACTGTACTACATACAGAAAATGGGAAATATAGAAAATGGGAATTCATCTCAGCATTAAATCAGGAAAACAGGAATACAGTGAACCCCCCGTATTCGCGGGGATGCATCCCACAACACCCGGCGAATAGGTCAAATCCGCGAATGCTTAAAACCCCTCTAAAAACACTTAGAACTGCCCACTTTGATAGCTTAAACCAAGAAAAACCGTCTAAAAATGCTTATAACTGAGTATTTTAATAGTTTTATCACAAAAAGTGCATTTATTCATGAAAATTATATGAAAATACAGTAATTAGTGAATATTTCTCACTGAAAAATACCGCAAATGGGAGAATTTTCTGCGAAAAATGGCTAGATATGTTCCACAGAGAAACCCGCGAATGCGTGAGTCCACGAACCATGAGAACGCGAATATGGGGGGTTTACTATATGTAGGAATATTTTACACATATGAGTATACTCATGATTGTAAGTAGAATGCATGGTAGGTAATCATGAGAATACTCAGGATAACCAGGGAAGGAGTTAAAGGAACAGGTTTTTCTTCCTTGCATTCTTCTGTTCTTTGCCAAAATTCTTACTAGCAGAAGAGGCAACCTGAAAAAATTTTGAACTTGCAACCCTGTCTGTTTGTATCTATGAATGTAAGTAGGGTGGTATCTGTATACATTTAAAAAATTAAAAAGCCACCCTCTGATGGCTGGCAATGCTGTGTGGCCTCACAAACATTTGGTAACACTGCTTACACTCAGAGAGACTGAGAAAGGGTTTTAGGGGTGAGCAAGGCCTCAAGAAGTTTCCAAGGTGGGGTGGGAGGGAATGAGAGGGAGAGGTCAGATGGATAGGCACCAATGGAGGAGAGGGCCCATGAGGAGAGGGTACAGAGAACAATAACTGGGTTATGTTTACGCTGAAACCTAAGAACAGTAACACACACTCCTTTACTTTTTTATTCATATTTTCTGCTACAGTACAGTATTCTTGTTTACATTTTTACTGTATTCCCTAATTTTTTTATATTTCACACCAAAAGATCAATGAAAAATGACTAACAACCTGCTCTACCTTCAGATACACTTTTCCTGAATTGAAGGGGAAGCAGAAGGCAGAGCCGAGTTGACGCTTGGGTCTATCCAGAGGTAGAGTTGGGGAGAATGTAGGGGATGGAGGAAGGTAACTAAAAGATGGAGCAGGTGATGGAGAAGGAAAGCAAGTAAAAGGACTGGGACCTGTTCTAATTAATTTCTTCCTCTATTATTTGACTCTCTTCTCTTCCTATATCCAAGGAATTTTATTCATAAATCCCTTTGACCACTCACTGCACTCTTCACACCTGTAGCTGACATCACAATCCTGGCCATATGACTGGCACAAACTGGGTCCCGATCTAACTACATCTGTTAAAAGCAGAAATCATTTCAGCAAAATCTGATGTTTTTTTTGGCTGCCAGTACATCTTAAGCAAACAAAATGTCACAATACTATGAAAAAATGCCATCAGCCAAACCAATGAGTTCACACAAAACAGTAGCAAGATGAATTCTGATGTAAACTAAAACATTTAAAAGATACTTGGTGGAGATCAAGTGAACAAGACTGTCATTCACATCAGCCAGCGATCTTCTTTACTTTGAATGCCAACCGCACCTGATGATGCACAGATACAGCGACCTTTAACATTAGGTAGGACCCATCCCAAATAAAATATAAATTGTTTGTCTGCAACCCCTTAACATGCTTTTGCTTTTTCTTGTAGGTTACAGTAGAATTAGGGAGATTTTTCCAGCTGCCTTAGATATGTTTATTGAAGACTTTTGTATTATACTGTAGCTGTATATTTCAGTAACATTAAACCCTTGAGATTATGACAACTATGGTTGTCACTGAAAGATACTTTTCAAAGAAATCTGCTATAAATTATAAATGGGCATCATAAGATTTTAAGAAGACATGTACAGATGCTAATTTTAGTCATGGACACTGGTATATACTGTATTCTGATTTATGGCAAATTTGTTGAAAAAGTAATATAAATCATTAGTCTGCTCAGTGGACTTACACCACTCAAGCACATCTTAAATTTTATTAACCCTTAAACGCTGACTGGACGTATTGAACGTCAACTAAAATTGTCTGTCGGGTGCCAAGTGGACGTACGGTACGTTGACTACAAAAAGTTTTTTTAAATATTCACGGAAAAATAGTTATAGGCCTAGTTTGCGAAAGATTTTAAATCACGAGCCTTGAGGGATACTGGGAGTTCATGGATCACGCTGTTGTTTTGTTTACAAGCATGATCCAGCTGCGCATGCGCGAATTTCTTTCTTCTCCCACTAGAAAGCATCAGCGACGCATCTCAGAAATTCTTTCGTCACTTTGTCGTAATTTTTGCACTGTTTTATATTAGCCGTTATGGTGAATTTTTGAAAAAACCTTTTTCCTTACGTCTGCACGCTAACTTGGCTGGAAATCTCAGGAATTCTTTCGTCACTTAGTAATTTTTGCACTGTTTTATATTAGCCGTTACATAAAGTTTTATATATGAAAATGTGCACAATTTCATGTAAAATACAACAAAAAACAAACCATGATTGTAGCTTTTATCAGTTTTGAAATATTTTCATATAAATCACGATAAGTGCCAAATTTCAACATTGTCAACTTTGACTCAACCAAAATGGTCGAAAAACGCAATTGTAAGCTAAAACTCTTACATTCTAGTAATATTAAATCATTTACCTTCATTTTGCAACAAATTGGAAGTCTCTAGCACAATATTTCAATTTATGGTGAATTTTTGAAAAAACTTTTTCCTTACATCCGCGCATGGTAACTCGGCTGAAAATCTCGGAAATTCTTTCGTCACTTTGTCGTAACATTTGTACCGTTTTATATTAGCTGTTACATAAAGTTTTATATATGAAAATGTGTGCAATTTCATGTAAAATACAATAAAAAATAACTCCTGGTTGTAGCTTTTATCAGTTTTGAAATATTTTCATATAAATCACGATGTGCCAAATTTTCAACCTTCGGTCAACTTTGACTCGACCGAAATGGTCGAAAAATGCAATTGTAAGCGAAAACTCTTACATTCTAGTAACATTCAATCATTTACCTTCATTTTGCAACAAACGGAAAGTCTCTAGCCCAATATTTCGATTTATGGTGAATTTTTGAAAAAAATTTTATCCTTACCTCCGCTCGTGGTAACTCGGCTGAAAATCTCAGAATTTCTTTAGTCACCTTGTTGTAATTTTTGCACCGTTTTCTATTAGGCATTACATAAAGTGTTATACATGAAAATGTATACAACAAAAAATAACTCATTATTGTAGCATTCATCAGTTTTGAAATATTTTCATATAAATCGTGATAAATAGAACACATTCGACCTTCGGTCAACTTTTAACTCGACCGAAATGGTCGAAAACTGCAAATGTAAGCTAAAACACTTACAGTATAGTAATATTCAATTACCTTCATTTTGCAACAAACGGGAAGTCTCTAGCACAATATTTCAATTTATGGTGAATTTTTGAAAAAAACTTTTTTTTATGTCCGCGCCTTACGAATTCATGCATCATTTTGTGATAATATTTTCTCTGTTGCTTTGATCGGTTTACAATTTGTTATATACCAAAATCATCGCAATTTAGTGTACAATACAAAGAAAAAAAAATAACCCATTAACTTTAACCGTTTTGCTCACAGCACGATTTGTATACAATTATATATGAAAATTTTTTATTTGCACTGTCATATATTTCAATATTTATATACGATAATGATATTTTTTTTTCATTTCTGATGGTTGCATACTAAACTTCAGGCAATGACAAAAAAAAGGAGCCAAAAACGAACTCAATCTTAAAAACTATGCGTGCTGTGATTTTTTTAAAAAAACTTTTTTTTCCGCTTCAGCGCTAACTCCCGAACGCCGCCGGCATACGGCAGACACTTTTGTAAATAGAGGCTCGGCATTTAAGGGTTAATCCTCTTGTGGCAACATGTGGCTGAAGTAGTAACGAATTTCAGATTGGAAGAGCAATTTATCATATTTTTACACTGTGTAAACAGACACAATGTCTCTCTTCTCCAGTTTATCATGGGTTTGTAAAAAAAAAAAAAAAAAATTTCACTGCAGCTAACTTACAATCAGGATATGAATTTTTTTTGTTTTTGGTATTTTTAAAGACATCGTGATAATGTTTGACTCTTTAGCTTCAAAATAACACCAGAATCATTAATGCAACATGAAGTATTCTGTTACACAGAGCGATCAAATAAAATTATGGTTATGCACTTTTGCTCAGCCAGTGAAGGGTGAGTATTCTGGAGCAGACAGATTTGGACCTCCCTCCCATCCTCAAGGGGATAAATGTTTACACGTTTGCACTAAGAAATTTCTTTCTTAATATTTACTGCTGAAATGGGAGGGGGGGGTTGTCTTGTATACCATCAAATATAATACTTGATGTTACCAGTACCAATGATTTCTTGGTCCAATGACTTGGCTTCTTCAAAAAGCAGTGAAATTATAGTTCCTATAAACCACTCCATGTCAAATTCCATATGCAAAATTGTGACTGACTGATTAAGAAGTGAAAAACGGCCTCTGTTGCATGTGAGGGATGAAGCATGTACAACAACTAGATCTATTTACACCAGAAATTGCTAAGAGTGCAAAATGGTGGGGTGGAAATAGTTCTGTCAAACCCTTTACAGGCAGTCCCAGGTTGCGTTGGACTCAGCTTACATCATTCTGAGGTTACATCACTCTTCAAAATATATTCATCAAAACTTATTTCAAGGGTTACAGCTCATGTTCCAATTTTATGTCGCCGTTCTGATGGAAGATTGAACTTTAACCCTTTAACGCCAACTGGATGTATTTTACGTCAACAAAAGTTGTCTGTCGGGTGCCAAGTGGATGTAAAATACGTCTACTACAAAAAGTTTTTTAAATATTCGCGGAAAAATACTTATACCCCTCGTTTGCGAAAAATTTTAAATCATGCGCCTTGAGGGATGCTGGGAGTTCACGGATCATGCTGTTGTTTTGTTTACAAGCGTGTCCCAGCTGCGCATGCGCGAATTTCTTTCTTATCACAAAAGAAAGCATCAGCTAACTCTGCTGAAAATCTCTGAAATTCTTTAGTCACTTTGTAGTCATTTTTGCACCATTTTTTATTAGCCTTTACATAAAGTTTTTTTTATGAAAATGTGCGTAATTTCTTGTAGAATACAACAAAAAATAACTCATTGTTGTAGCTTTTATCAATTTTGACATTTTCATATAAATCACAATAAGTGCCAAATTTTCAACCTTCAGTCAACTTTGACTCGACCGAAATGGTCGAAAAATGCAATTGTAAGCTAAAACTCTGATATTCTAGTAATATTCAATCATTTACCTTCATTTAGCAACAAACGAGAAGTCTCTAGCACATTATTTCGATTTATGGTGAACTTTTGAAAAAACTTTTTCCTTATGTCCGCAATAACTCTGCTGGAAATCTCAGAAATTCTTTAGTCACTACGTCGTAATTTTTGCAGTGTTTTCTATTAGCCATTACATAAAGTTTTATATATGAAAATATTTGAAATTTCATGTAGAATACAACAAAATATAACTCATGGTTGTAGCTTTTATCAATTTTAACAAATTTTCATATAAATCACAATAAGTGCCAAAATTTCAACCTTCGGTTAACTTTGACTCGATTGAAATGGTTGAAAAATGCATTTGTAAGCTAAAACTCTTACATTCTAGTAATATTCAATCATTTACCTTCATTTTGCAACAAACGAGAAGTCTCTAGCACAATACTTCGATATATGGTGAATTTTTGAAAAAAAACTTTTTCTTACGTCCACGCTAACTCTACTGAAAATCTTGTAAGAGCCTGATGCCGTCTCTTCCAAACAGGTGTGTGTTCGTGTGTTCATCGTCCATCAGAGTGGACAAGACAACAAGAGCATCTCGTTTTCTTTCTCTAAAGGAACGCAATTTCAACCATACAATATTTCCGTCTGCTTCTCCCTAACAATTGTTGTCTTGATGTATGTACAGTCACCACAACTTGCATTGCCATGCAAGCATTCTAAGCATGTACTCATAATGTTGCCATGCAAGCATTCTAAGCATGTACTCATAATGTTCCAACGAAACTTCTGTATCAAACTGTGTTTATGTTTCTGTTTGTGAAGACGCCAAACGTCTCGCCACTCCGATGGACGACAAATACACACGTGTTTGGGAGAGACGGCGTCAGGCTCTTACAATCACAGAAATTCTTTAGTCGCTTTGTCGTAATTTTTGCACAGTTTTCTATTAGCCGTTACATAAAGTTTTATATATGAAAATGTGCACAATTTCATGTAGAATACAACAAAAAATAACTCAAGGTTGTAGCTTTTATCAATTTTGACATATTTTCATATAAATCACAATAAGTGCTGAAATTTCAACCTTTGGTCAACTTTGACTTGACCGAAATGGTAGAAAAATGCAATTGTAAACTAAAACTCTTACATTCTAGTAATATTCCATCATTTACCTTCATTTTGCAACAAACGAGAAGTCTCTAGCACAATATTTCGATTTATGGTGAATTTTTTAAAAAACTTTTTCCTTACGTCCGCGAGCGCTGACTGCTGAAAATCTCAGAAATTCTTTGGTCACTTTGTCGTAATTTTTGCACCATTTTATATTATCCGTTACATAACGTTTTATATATGGAAATACAGGCAGTCCCCGGTTTACGACGGTTCCGGCTTACGACGATCCGAGGTTACGACGCTTTTCAAATATATTCATCAGAAATTATTTCCTGGCTTACGACGCATGTTCGGGGTTACGACGTAAATCACGCCGATCCGACGGAAGAAATATGGCCCCAAAATGGCAGAATAATCATAATTTGAAGGTTTTTTGATGTAAAACTCAATAATAATGCAGTTTACATCGTTTTCAATGCACCCAGAGCATTAAAAGTAAGGTTTTCTTATGATTTTTGACGATTTTCGACGATGTTCGCTTACGACGATTTTCGGGTTACTGACGGCAAGAAACGGAACCCCGTCGTAAACCGGGACCGCCTGTATGTGCAATTTCATGTAGAATACAACAAAAAATGACTCATGGTTGTAGCTTTTATCAGCTTTGAAATATTTTCGTATAAATCACAATAAATGCCAAAATTTCAACCTTCAGTCAACTTTGACACGACCGAAATGGTAAAAAAATGCAATTGTAAGCTAAAACTCTGACATTCTAGTAATATTCAACCATTTACCTTCAGTTTGCAACAAAAGAGAAGTCTCTAGCACAATTTTTCGATTTATGGTAAAAAAAAAAAAAAAAAAAAAAAAAACCTTTTTCCTTACCTCCGCGCATGCTAACTCTGCTGAAAATCTCAGAATTTCTTTAGTCACTTTGTCGTAATTTTTGCACCGTTTTATATTTGCAGTTACATAAAGTTTGATATATGAAAATGAGCACAATTTCATGTAGAATACAAAAAAAAAATAATCATGGTTGTAGCTTTTATCAGTTTTGAAATATTTTCATATAAATCACGATTTCATATAAATCACAATAAGTGCTGAAATTTCAACCTTCAGTCAACTTTGGCTCGACCGAAATGGTCCAAAAATGCAATTGTAAGCTAAAACTCTGATACTCTAGTAATATTCAATCATTACCTTCATTTTCCAACAAACGAGAAGTCTCTAGCACAATATTTCGATTTATGGTGAACTTTTGAAAAAACTTTTTCCTTATGTCCGCACTAACTCTGCTGGAAATCTCAGAAATTCTTTAGTCACTTTGTCGTAATTTTTGCACTGTTTTCTATTAGCCGTTACATAAAGTTTTATATATGAAAATATTTGAAATTTCATGTAAAATACAACAAAATATAACTCATGGTTGTAGCTTTTATCAATTTTGACAAATTTTCATATAAATCACGATAAGTGCCAAAATTTCAACCTTCGGTTAACTTTGACTCGATCGAAATGGTTGAAAAATGCAATTGTAAGCTAAAACTCTTACATTCTAGTAATATTCAATCATTTACCTTCATTTTGCAACAAACGAGAAGTCTCTAGCACAATATTTCGATTTATGGTGAACTTTTGAAAAAACTTTTTCCTTATGTCTGCACTAACTCTGCTGGAAATCTCAGAAATTCTTTAGTCACTTTGTCGTAATTTTTGCACCGTTTTATATTTGCAGTTACATAAAGTTTTATATATGAAAATGAGCACAATTTCATGTAGAATACAATAAAAAATAATAATGGTTGTAGCTTTTATCAGTTTTGAAATATTTTCATATAAATCACGATTTCATATAAATCACAATAAGTGCTGAAATTTCAACCTTCAGTCAACTTTGGCTCGACCGAAATGGTCCAAAAATGCAATTGTAAGCTAAAACTCTGATATTCTAGTAATATTCAATCATTACCTTCATTTTCCAACAAACGAGAAGTCTCTAGCACAATATTTCGATTTATGGTGAACTTTTGAAAAAACTTTTTCCTTATGTCCGCACTAACTCTGCTGGAAATCTCAGAAATTCTTTAGTCACTTTGTCGTAATTTTTGCACTGTTTTCTATTAGCCGTTACATTAAGTTTTATATATGAAATTGTTCGAAATTTCATGTAGAATACAACAAAATATAACTCATGGTTGTAGCTTTTATCAATTTTGACAAATTTTCATATAAATCACAATAAGTGCCAAAATTTCAACATTCGGTTAACTTTGACTCTTTCAAAATGGTTGAAAAATGCAATTGTAAGCTAAACCCCTTACATTCTAGAAATATTCAATCATTTACCTTCATTTTGCAACAAACGAGAAGTCTCTAGCACAATATTTCGATATATGGTGAATTTTTGAAAAAAACTTTTTCCTTACGTCCACGCTAACTCTGCTGAAAATCTTGTAAGAGCCTGATGCCGTCTCTTCCAAACACGTGTGTGTTCGTCGTCCATCGGAGTGGACAAGACAACAAGAGCATCTCGTTTTCTTTCTCTAAAGGAACGCGATTTCAACCATACAATATTTCCGTCTGCTTCTCCCTAACCATTGCTGTCTTGATGTATGTACAGTCACCACTACTTGCATTGCCATGCAAGCATTCTAAGCATGTACTCATAATGTTCCAACAAATCTTCTGTATCAAACTGTGTTTATGTTTCTGTTTGTGAATACGCCAAACGTCTTGCTACTCCGATGGACGACGAACACACGTGTTTGGGAGAGACGGTGTCAGGCTCTTACAATCTCAGATATTCTTTAGTCGCTTTGTCGTAATTTTTGCACAGTTTTCTATTAGCTATTACATAAAGTTTTATATATGAAAATGTGCAAAACTTCATGTAGAATACAACAAAAAATATCTCAAGGTTGTAGCTTTTATCAGTTTTGACATTTTCATATAAATAACGATAAGTGCTGAAATTTCAACCTTTGGTCAACTTTGACTCGACCGAAATGTTCGAAAAATGCAATTGTAAGCTAAAACTCTTACATTCTAGTAATATTCAATCATTTACCTTCATTTTGTAACAAACGAGAAGTCTCTAGCACAATATTTTGATTTATGGTGAATTTTTGAAAAAACTTTTACCTTACGTCCGCGAGCGCTGACTCTGCTGAAAATCTCAGAAATTCTTTGGTCACTTTGTC
Organism: Macrobrachium rosenbergii; assembly: GCF_040412425.1. Classification (NCBI taxonomy): domain Eukaryota; kingdom Metazoa; phylum Arthropoda; class Malacostraca; order Decapoda; family Palaemonidae; genus Macrobrachium; species Macrobrachium rosenbergii. Next base: position 71,970,004 of record NC_089752.1, read on the forward strand.
GTAATTTTTGCACCATTTTATATTATCCGTTACATAACGTTTTATATATGGAAATGTGTGCAATTTCATGTAGAATACAACAAAAAATAACTCATGGTTGTAGCTTTTACCAGCTTTGAAATATTTTCGTATAAATCACAGTAAGTGCCAAAATTTCAACCTTCAGTCAACTTTGACGCGACCGAAATGGTAAAAAAATGCAATTGTAAGCTAAAACTCTGACATTCTAGTCATATTCAATCATTTACCTTCATTTTGCAACAAACGAGAAGTCTCTAGCACAATATTTCAATTTATGGTGAATTTTTGAGAAAAAAAAAAAAAAAAAAAAAAAAAAAAAAAAAAAAAAAATTTTCCTTACCTCCGCGCACGCTAACTCTGCTGAAAATCTCAGAATTTCTTTAGTCACTTTGTTGCAATTTTTGCACCGTTTTATATTTGCAGTTACATAAATTTTTATATATGAAAATGTGCGCAATTTCATGTAGAATACAACAAAAAATAATCATGGTTGTAGCTTTTATCAGTTTTGAAATATTTTCATATAAATCACGATTTCATATAAATCACGATAAGTGCTGAAATTTCAACCTTCAGTCAACTTTGACTCGACCGAAATGGTCGAAAAATGCAATTGTAAGCTAAACCTCTGACATTCTAGTAATATTCAATCATTTACCTTCATTTTGCAACAAACGAGAAGTCTCTAGCACAATATTTCGATTTATGGTGAATTTTTTAAAAAATCTTTTTCCTTACCTCCTCGCACGCTAACTCTGCTGAAAATCTCAATTTCTTTAGTCACTTTGTCGTAATTTTTGCACCGTTTTACATTTGCAGTTACATAAAGTTTTATATATGAAAATGTGTGCAATTTCATGTAGAATACAACAACAAATAATTCATGATTGTAACTTTTAACAGTTTTGAAATATTTTCATATAAATCACGATTTCATATAAATCACGGTAAGTGCTGAAATTTCAACCTTCAGTCAACTTTGACTCGACCGAAATGGTCGAAAAGTGCAATTGTAAGCGAAAACTCTTACATTCTAGTAATATTCAATCATTTACCTTCATTTTGCAACAAACGGGAAGTCTCTAGCACAATATTTCGATTTATGGTGAATTTTTTTTTTTACTTTTATATACGTCCGTGCATTATGAATTCATGCATCATTTTGTGATATTTTCTCTGTTGCTTTGACCGTTTTACAATTTGTTATATACCAAAACAATTGCAATTTAGTGTACAATACCATGAAAAAAAAAAAAAACATTAGCTTTAACCGTTTTGCTCACAGCGCGATTTTATACAATTATATATGAACATTTTTTTTGCATTGTCATATATTCCAATATTTATATAAGATGATATTTTTTTTCATTTCTGATGGTTGCATACTAAACTTCAGGCAATGAGAAAAAAAGGAGCCAAAAAATTAACTCTTAATCTTAAAAACTAAGCGTGCTGTGATTTTTGAAAACAACTTTCTTTTCGCTTCGGCGCTAACTCTTAAACCGCGCCGGCATACGGCAGACACTTTTGTAAATAGAGGTTCGGCGTTTAAGGGTTAATATGGCTTCAAAAAGGCAGAATGGTCAAAATTTGAAGTTTTTTTATGAAAAGCTCTGTCAAAATGCAGGTTATGGCTTTTTCAAGAGACCCAAAGGATTAAAAGTAAGGTTTTTTTTATGATTTTTGACAACGTCTCAGGTTATGCCGATTTTCGGCTTACATCGCGGCATAGGAACAGAACCCCCGACGTAATTAGGGGACTCCCTAGACTCCTTTCTGGCACCTCTGTCCTCCATCCTCACTTCAACATTGTAACGTCTGACTTGCATTGGGCAAGGGACGGGTGCAAATAAAATGTGCAGCAGTTAAATCTGGGAAATAATGATAAATGAGGCAAGTACAGTGCATTTAAGCATCGATGGTGGAACATATGCTGTGCTACTACTATACTGATTTCCTACTGTCTGTCAGATAATACATTGAAAGACCACAAATGTGTACATTGCATATATGAGTGATAGGGTTGTGATGAAATAAACTGTATTATAAAAATGGTTCTAAATTTGTATTATATAAAAAATTTGCCCTAATAAAGAACTAACACAAACAGTCACAACTTTAGTTCATTACTATGTCTGAAAACCTAACCTTACCAGGTGGAGACACACCTGTAGCCAAAACTTATTTAAACCAAGATTATTGTCTACATGATGGATGAAGACAAAAAAAATGGACAGTCTTACCTGATCTGCTACTGTAAACTCCAGTGATTTAATAATAGGGTCCATATTGAAATCAACTTCCTTCCTCACATTGCAAATATTCTGGAGCCTTTCACGAGGAGGTTTCGCAGTTGATTTTATCAATACTGCTAACTCAGCTTCATTAAGTTTTCTTTTGTCTTTCTGTCCTTTGTGAATTTTACAGAACTGAAAAATAAAAAAACACGAGGTTTACTACACAACATTATCTTGAAATGTCACTTACTGCATCGATTCTTTAAATCAACAGAAAACAAATCATGGCATCTATACTGTAGTTCCTTAAGTATTCAATTTTTCCAGAATTAAATATCAAACATATGTATAAAAAAGGGGAGGGGGAAGAATACTGTATACAGTATATATATATATATATATATATATATATATATATATATATATATATATATATATATATATATATATATATATATATATATATATATATATATATATATATATATATATATATATATATATATTATATATATATATATATAATATACAGCATACATATATAATTATAATTGTGTATATATATATATATATATATATATATATATATATATATATATATATATATATATATATATATATATATATATATATATATATATATATATATATTATATATAATACACACACATATATATATATTTTTATATATATATATATATATATATATATATATATATATATATATATATATATATATATATAATATATATAATAAAAATGTTTCACTGGAAACAATTTTCCCCTCTATGGATAATCTGAAAGGTACTTTAGTAGTATAAATTAAAAAGTAATCCCTTAATTATCTGGATCACCATTATCCGTAACTCAACACTGTCCCAAAGAAAGACTCCGGTCAGCAAAGAGTGATTCTGGATCTGTCGCGTCTAAATCTTTATATAAAATGCGACAAATTTTGCATGCTTACCGTAGCTCAGGTACGGACTCTACTTCCGCGTGGACCCGTCACCACCTCTATCGATCTTTCAGACGCTTACTATCACGTCCTGGTTGCGCGGAACTTCTCTCCGTTCCTGGGTTTCAGACTCGGGAAACAAGCCTACTCCTTCAGGGTCATGCCTTTTGGTCTCAATATAGCCCCCAGGATATTTACAAAGCTGGCGGAAACGGTAGTGCAGCAGCTCCGGTCCCGAGGGATCTCCCTAGCAGCGTACCTGGACGATTGGATAATTTGGGCTCCAACAGTCCTAGAGTGCCGGAAGGCTACGGCCATGGTCATCGAATTCCTGGAGTCGTTAGGCTTTCAGCTGAACAGAGAGAAATCCCGCTTGACTCCGGAGTCCCGGTTCCAGTGGCTGGGCCTCCAGTGGGATCTGTCCTCGTACACGTTATCCCTTCCGCCGTCCAAGCGGAAGGAGATAGCTTCCCTTACCAGGAAATTTCTGAGGGACAAAGCAGCATCCCGCTGGTCCCAAGAGAGAATCCTCGACTCCCTTCAATTTGCCTCAGTGACGGACCTGCTATTAAAAGCAAAATTAAAGGACATAAACAGAGTGTGGCGGAGTCGAGCCAATGTCAGGCTCAGAGACAAGGTCTCCTCCATCCCACGAATTTTAAAGGCGAGACTGCGGCCTTGGTCCACAGTCAGCGGCCTGTCCAAGACAGTCCCACTTCAGTTCCCTCCTCCGGCACTGGTGGTTCACACAGACGCCTCATTAAGCGGCTGGGGAGGGTATTCGCCAAAACAAAAAGTACAAGGAACATGGTCTACAATGTTTCAACGGTTCCAAATAAACATCTTGGAAGCTATGGCGGTATTTCTAACCTTAAAGAAAATCCGCCCCCCCAGCCGGATTCACATCAGGCTGGTGTTGGACAGCGCCGTGGTAGTTCATTGCATCAACAGGGGCGGCTCCAAATCAGGTCGCGTAAACCAGGTGATGGTAGCTATTTTCTCCCTGGCGAACAAGCACAGCTGGCATCTGTCAGCCACCCACCTAGTGGGAGTGCGGAACGTGGTGGCGGATTCCCTGTCCAGAACAACTCCGTTGGAGACTGAGTGGTCTCTGGACGGAGAGTCTTTCAATTGGATTTGCCGCCGGGTTCCGGGACTCCAAGTGGATCTGTTCGCGACGGAGAGCAACTACAAGCTTCCCTGTTATGTGGCCCCGAACCTGGACCCTCAGGCTTATGCCACGGACGCAATGACCATAGACTGGAACAATTGGGAGAAGATCTACTTATTTCCCCCAATAAACATGTTGTTGAAAGTACTGCACAAACTCAGGTCATTCAAAGGTCAACTGGCCCTGATAGTGCAGCAGATAATTGCATATTTCATAAGAATCGTTCAGATAGTGAAACAAGCATGAAATTTTGCACAAGTGCTCTTTAAAGTTCCTCTATCAGAAAAGGGCGCTGGCCCATAAAAAAATTTAATATGGCGGCCAAATTCCAAGATGGCGGCCAGTATCGACAGATTTTGGCTAATTTTTCACTAGAATGGCATGTATTTGCTTCTAGCAATATGGTAAAGCTCTTCCATACTATTTCTTGTGAATATTATGTTTCTGTAGCTTCCCAGTACAGTTTACCTTTAAATATGGGGGCTATATGGCTGCCAAGAAAAGGTAGAAACAATAATTATAATGAGAAATAATGCCCGTTCAACAATTATCGTTTTAAGCATGGATCTTGGTTTCTGTGGTTTTAGATCCCAATGAGGCCATCTCTTTCGAATAACTCATCAATTTTGAAGGAAAATTAATAAATGTAAAAGAGTGTATGTCTGCACACAACCAGGGCACACTGGTGACATCACTGCTGTGTAACTCAGCATGGGGTTCAGTGCCAGCTAATCCAGCTTTACTAATCCTGTAGTCTTAGACTAGTAGTTGTAGTATAGTTTAGTTTAGTGTCCCAAATGCTTTCTAACAGCCCCAGACCAGCTATAGTTAGATAGCCGCACCTGAATAGACAGGATGTACCAGCGCGGGAGAGCCGAGCCAAGGGTATGGGGGCTGTACATGATGGTTCATGTACTTACCCGGATGGTGTACAGATCACACGGGACTTAAATGGCACTGGATGAATGATCGGGCTAGGTGTAGGAGACCGAACCTAGTTGAATCCCATACAGGAATGTGTGCTTTGTTTAAGGTGGTAAAAGGATAACCCCTCGGCCTTAATCAAAAGTGAAATCATGGCAGAATGTGATGCCAATCCAATATTGAGCAGTAGAAAAACAAACTGGAGTTTGTGTTGTCTTTGTCAGAAGGACAAAAGAGGTGAGCACTTGACATCACCTCCAAGTCATCATGTCCTAGACCATGATGGGTACACAATGCTGGCAAGGAACATTCCCATGTTCAGTGAAATTAATGAAATGCCACTGATAATGGATCCAGCAAGGCTGGATGAAGGTGATGGCATAGAGGCCACTCTCAGGAAAAATGCAGCAAAATACCATGTGAACTGTCGCTTGTTGTTTAACAACACTAAACTGGACCGTGCAAGAAAGCGACAATCCAATGACCAGACCAGCAACACTGAGACTAGTCGTGCAAAACTGCGCCGAACCAGTCATGACAATGAAGTTTGCATTTTCTGTGAGAAAGTGGCACCTGCATCTGATCTCAGACAGGCTAGTACTAAGGGCCTTGACTTGAAATTGCGTGAATGTGCAGAGATACTTAGTGATGGCAAGCTCCTTGCTAAGTTGACTGGTGGGGATGTCATTGCACAGGAGTTTAAGTATCACCATGCCTGTCTTTGTGCCCTCTACAACAGAAAAAGGTCCTACCTGAGGAGCCTTGAGAAAGACCAAGGTAGCACTGAGTCAGAATCAGATGTGTATCCACTAGTTTTGTCAGAACTGATGACATACATTGTTGAAAACAACCTTTGTTCAGATGATCCAGTCACATTTCGGCTGGCAGATATTTGCCACCTCTACCAACAACGTCTCGAACAATTAGGTGTAGAGTCACCAAGTGTAAATTCCACGAGACTCAAAGACAAACTTCTGGCAGAAATTCCAGAACTTGAGGCTCATAAATCTGGCAGAGATGTATTACTTGCATTTCAAAGGATGTGGGAAAAGCACTTGCTCAATCATCTGATCTTTCAGAGGCAGTTATCATTGCTAAAGCAGCAAATATTCTCAGAAAGTCTATACTTGATCATCAGTCACGGTTTGATGGCACATTTTCTGAGGCTTGTGTACGAAATTCTGTGCCTCCTCTCCTGCTCCAGTTTGTAGGGATGGTTGAGCATGGGGCTGACATCAAGTCACAGTTATGATTTGGAGCATCAAAGTCAGACCAGGCCATTGCACAGCTCATGCAGTTCAACTGCTACTCCCGATACAAAGAGGGAGCAACAACTCACAGACACTCCAAAGACAGAGAAACACCATTCCCAGTCTACATGGGACTCTCAGTCTATGCCAAAACCAGGAAGAGAAACCTGGTTGAAATGCTACATCAGTATGGCCTCAGTATCTCTTATGACAGAGTACTGGAGGTCTCTGCACAGTTAGGAGATGCCACAGTTAGCAAATATGTGGAGGAGGGTGTGGTCTGTCCCCAGTACTGCGAAAAGGGTTGTTCACCACTGCAGTGATGGACAACATCGACCACAACCCATCTGCAACTACTGCCACTACCTCCTTCCATGGAACTAGCATCTCCATATTTCAGCACCCCACCAAGGAGAACACTGGACAGGAAAGACAGCAACTAAAGTTTGCACCTGAGAAAGTGAGGTCGGTGCCTGAATTGCCGGACACATTCACAAACATCTCACCAGCTTCCTTTCAAACAAAGAACCCTGTGCCACCAAACACTGCAATACCAAAGCCACCCACCAACCAGGGGAGCTCTCCTCCAACACACCAAGCGTGCTGCGTACCAGGCTGGTTGTGTGTGGGGGCAGGCCACCCAGTGTCAGCCACAGCCAGAGAACCCTGCTGAGTGGGGATGGCAAAAGTCTGGTGAAGCATGGCAAGTCCTCTGGACAACCAACTCGCCCTTAGCCAAGAGTTGCCAACAGCTTACCAAATGTGGATGCAAAGCAGGCTGTCGGGAAAGGTGCAAGTGCTACAAGCTGGGTCTTCCCTGCACAGCTCTGTGCACTTGCAAATGTGAAGTCTAGATAAATATTGCCCTCTCTTCAGTAGATAATCTAGCTTGAGCATCCAACGTGTCATGCTATGCCTACCTTCTTATCCTCGAATTTTTCAAAGGTGTAGGTTGAGAGACCTATACATAGATTGGTTGCGTTTAGTCCGTATTTCTCTTCTTTTCTTTTTATGGTTACAGTCTTAGACACAATGTTGTATGTGACCATACCATTACTATTTCAGTTGAAAATAGCATATTAGTTAAACTGTCTGATCACATGAATATACCATTAAATAAAAACAGTTGGTCTCTATGTCTGCTAGCGCTGTGGATAGAAAAAAAAACTTTTATGGCAACCATTTTGTACGCCATCTTGGTTACAATTCATTTAGTAAGGGTTTTCAATAAAATGTGTGGTATGGAACATTTTTATAACCTAAAGTCGAGGTTTAAAAAAAAAAAACTGGCATATTCCATCCAATAGATGCTCCCAAACCAGTGAATCTCAACATAGATGGCGGCCATTTTGAAAAATAGCCGCCATCTTGGATTTTCAGGTGGCCAGCGCCCTTTTCTAAGAGAGCGTAGTCTTAGGAATGTTTGTGCCAAATTTCATGCTTGTTTCACTATCTGAACGATTTTTACAGCAATCTGCTGCACTATGATAGCCCCTTATTGGCCGAAGAGCAACTGGTTCCCTCTACTTCAGGAACTCAAGTTGCAGAGTCATCAGATTCCCAATCCCAGATTGACCCAAGTAGTACAAACCAAGACTGTGTCAGCTTCCTTAAAAATTCAGAATGCCCTAGTTTTATGGACTTTGTAAAGTTCGCTGCTCAAAAGGGAGTAAACATTGACCCCGTTAACACTGTTTTAAGAATCAGATAAGAGAGATTCTACTCTCAGACAATATGACTCAGCAGTCAAGAAATTAGCATCCTTTTTGAAGGCATCTGAAGCTCAAACTATGACTACTAACCTAGCGGTTATCTTCTTAAGATCATTGTTTGAAAAGGGCCTTGCCCCGGCCACTATTACCACAGCTAAGTCAGCCTTGAAGAAGGTATTTTCATATGGTTTTAAAATTGACCTTACAGATTCTTACTTTTCATCTATCCCTAGAGCATGTGCTCGTCTGAGACCCGTATCGCGCCCACATTCTGTTACGTGGTTCCTCAATGATGTTCTTAAGTTAGCATCTGAGATTGACAACTCAAAATGCTCTTCTTTGGATCTGTTAAGGAAAACCTTATTTCTGATTAGCTTGGCTTCAGGTGCCAGAATTTCAGAGCTATTGGCTCTCTCTAGAGGTGATGATTTTGTTAGTTTCCTCCCGTCTGGAGAAGTCCTCCTTTCTCCTGACCATAGATTTTTAGCTAAAAACGAAGACCCTCAAGACAGGTGGTCCCCTTGGAAGGTGGTGCCTCTTCCACAGGACCAGTCCTTATGCCCAGTCTATACCTTAAAGTCTTAACTTTTAAGAACTCCACAGTGTAAGTCGGGTCCTCTTTTTATCAGAGAGAAAGGTGGAACTCTTTCGTTAAATGCTATAAGACAGCAAATTCTGTATTTTATTAAACAAGCCAACCCGGATTCAGTCCCTAAGGTTCATGATATCCGTGCAGTAGCTACTTCCACTAATTATTTTCATAATATGGATTTTGCCGAACTTACCAAATATACGGGATGGAAATCACCTCTAGTGTTTAAACGCCATTATTTAAAATCACTCGAAGCCCTAAAATTTTCAGCAGTGGCTGTGGGGAGTGTCATTCCCCCACCTTAATTATCCTTTATCCTTCTCCCCCCCCCCTGCCTCATTTACTTCTCTGCCTGCCCTTCTGGATCGATCATGCCTCACTGCCTTGCTCCACATAATTGATGTTATCATTGCCTTTAATATTATCTTTTTTGGTGATTGTATTTTGACATGCTGTGATTTTGGATTGTCTTAGGGGTACTGGGCTGTTTTTATTTTGCTCCATGTACCCCATAAATTTCTCATGTTGTAAATCTCTCTCTTTGTTCTTAGGTATAAGTTTATATTTACTCCTTGTAATTTTTGTATTATTGGATGTATTTTGCCTACTATATTTGCACTGTGTACCTATTTTTATATTCTACTCTTAAGGTTGTATTAATGTACTTACCTGTTACTAATCATATTTTCATGTGGAGAGATATTCTAATTAAATCCTTTTTCATAGCCTGTGTTTTTTGTTCAGATCACCTTGTCTTTTTTTCTGTAGTTTGCAGTCTTGGCATGATTCTCTATCACTATTTCGCCCCCCCCTACTTGCACATGCCAAGCCTGGGGGTGGTGCTAGTCTGGAATGAGTGTAGATGGCGCTGGAGTCGCCGGCCTGGCGGGCGGATGAGCGTGGGGGCTGGAACGGCTCACCGCTCTTTCCGAGGGGTTTTGACATGGGGATGTCTATCGAGTGTGGCTCTGTGGTTGTGATCCTTTCACTCACCCTTGGTTATACCGACGTCTTCATTGTGGAAGACGCTCGATCTGGGGGTAGTAACCCCAGCATTCCTGAAAGCTCTTTTTTCTCTGGTATATCTAGCATTTTATACTTAGAAATTCATGTTAGTATGGAATTTCACCAGGTGACACAGGGCCTTCCTCAGAAATAGATTTTTCCTTTGTCAAAATCCTTATATATATATATATATATATATATATATATATATATATATATATATATATATATATATATATATATATATATATATATATATATATATATATATATATATATATATATATATATATATATATATATATATATATATATTATATATATATATATATATATATATATATATAATATATATATATATATATATATATATATATATATATATATATATATATATATATATATATATATATATATATATATATATATATATATATATATATGAATGT
>NC_089752.1:71985319-71990319 GCF_040412425.1 Macrobrachium rosenbergii
TCCCATACAGTCCCTAGCATCGCTGTGTTGGTGTTGGTGGTTTGCGTTCACTCGTGAGCTCGAACGTGTTCGAACACTCTATCCCGCACTTCTTTCTCCCCGCCAGGTTACTCGGCTGGGTTATTATACTTGCTCCGGCTTATGTTATGAATATACGAGCATCTTGCCCACCTTGTTTCTCTGGCGGGGAAGTAAGTGAAGAAGGGATTTATTTATATAAGGGGAGCGGATCCCTCCGGTCTCCGGAGCATTTGCCCTTTATACCGTCACTTGTTTAATGTTATTGTTCATGAATATACGTATTTAAATAACTGTGTTATCTAACGGAGTACTCTCCTTATTTATAAACGTGAGTCCGGTTCTACACCCGGGGGTTCCTCTGTTATTTTTACTGGCAACCCCTGCGGTGAGTTCTTGTTGTCTCATTCCTTTCATTCCCCGGAGTATTCCGGGGTCTGGAAGCCTTTACCTTCCACTCTGTGTATTTTAGAGCTTATTGGCCTAGTTTATGATAAGGGATTTCTTCTCCACCGGAGTATTCCGGTTACAGTTGAAATTCCCGGCCTTGCCGGCTTTAGATTGCTTAGAGTGGTAGGTTCATGTACTTTTTCCACTTACAGACTGTTCGCTGTGAGGAGCCGGGGTGTACCGCGTCACTGCAACAACCTTATGGTCACGTAGTGTGCCGGACCCACGCTGGTTGTGCGGTCCGGCTCGACGATCTTGTAGTGTGGCACCCCGATGGTTGTGAGGTTTGCTTCGCCTTGTGCGCAACCATCCAGGATGAGTCGGTAAGTGACAGTCTTCCTCCGTTTTACGCTCCTCATTTTGAATATTGTTTACGTGGTTCCCGGACTGTTTTTTCGTCCTTAGCTAATTGCTGGCTTTCTTTCAGGCGACGAAGTCCTCCAAGAAGTCAGCCTTGGAATCTCTCCGGGCCTGGGTGGCTGGGTTTGGTAGGAATGTTCCGTCGGGAAGCCCTACGCCCTCGACGCCAGGTTGAGGGACCTGCTCTACCCGGCGCACGGGTGGCGCCGCAGTGCCAGAAGATCTTGCCACCCCCATCATCCAGCAGATCCGGGATGCGACCCAGCCACCCCAAGTGGATATCCTCTATGCTGAGGTTTCAGAGGATGTCGCCACCTTGGACTTAGACCTGGAACCTATGGCTACCGAACAGGACCAGGTGGTAAGTAGCGAGGTAGGTGAGGTTGTTGGGGCGGGCCCCCTTTTTGACTCCCCAGCTTCTTCTATCTCTTCTTTTTCAGGTTTTGGGAAGTCTTCCTCCTTGGGTGATAGAGCTCCATCAGCTATCCCCAAGTTGAAGTTGAAGACTTCATGTAAGGCGAGCGAAGGGCTATAAGTCCTCGTCCTCCAAGAAAGCATCGCCTTTCCCCGTCGAAGGCTAAGGTCTCAGCACCTGTAGCCTCCGGGAGCAAGTCTGGTTCCTCCGGCAAAGGCGCGAGTAAGAGGGCAGCAAAACCAAGCCCTCCTCGCCAACCTGCCTTTGACGCTGGAGGCATTCGCGAACCAGCTGTTTAAAAGATTCACAGAGGATATCGACACAAAATTCAATAAGATATCTGAAAAGTTTGCCACTTATGACAACATGCTGGCGGGAATGTCTAAACCACCCCCAGCCGAACCCCAGTATGTCATTCCCGACACAGCGGACCTCCGCCTTTCGATGTCGGTAACCCTTGGCGTTTCGCCCTCCGGGCCATCCAACACGATGGCAAACTTATTGTTGAAGGTCTTGGCACGAGGCGGTTGGAGGAGTTGGAATTCTTCCCCCCGATCTCTTACCCCCGTACCCAGGCTTCGTAAGATTGACAGAGGAAGCATGGATACGTTCTGATAAGGTTCCCAGGAGACTGTCATCGTCCCTAGGGACCAAGCTCAGTCGTCTCTCCTGCGCACTCTGACGGAGTGGCAGGCAGACAACACAAAGTTGACTCCTTTCAGGGCAACTTTACCATGTTTGCCCTGGGAGACAACTTACCAACTCCCTGTTTGAACAAAGTCGCCTGGCTACGGCCCGAGCGTGCTTTGAAGGTAATCCGTTACCGCAGCTGAGGGAAACAGACCCCACTTCCCTGGTGTTCCCGGGAAGTGATGAGTTCTGGATGGATGCTCCGTCCACTTTCACGGTCGGGAAGTTGGACCCCTTCTGTGCTTCCTCGCAGTTTAGTGAACAGCTCCCCAAGCTGCTGGAATCTTTGCTAAAGGCGGAGTTTGATGCCCGGACTAAGCTAGCCCGGTCCCTGAACTCCGTCTGCCTCACGGAAGCCACTGCCGTCTCCTGCGCGGACGAGCCATTTTTCCAAGTCTTGGCTAAGTCCCTGCTAGCTGGCTTTCAGTCTGACCTTTTTGAGTTCATCATGGCCAGACTGGAATGCAGAAAGTTTATCTTTGCCAATGCTACTATCCGTCACGAGCCTAACAAGCTCGTAAAGAGCTCGATCTGGGGGCCTAACCTCTTCCCAGAAGAAGAGGTTACGAATGTTATGACTGAGGCTACAAGGGCCAACCAGAGTCTGCGCTCTCGCTGGGGCATCTCTGCCTACAAGCGCAAGACCCCAGAATCTGGCGGCCCCAGACGAGGAGGCAAACGTTTTTAGGAGGCATAAGAGGCCCCACCATCAGGCGGTAGTTCAAGCCGCCCCGGTCTCGGCAGTGGCACAGCCCTCCACCTCAAAAGCTCACCTCCAACAATATGTGCTGGTCCAACCAGCTCATTCCCTTGCTGCGCCCTCATGTTGCTTCGCCAGCATACAACCCCACCTATGAGGGCCGTGGATACTTTCACGGCCTTAACAGGATCGCAAGGGGGAAGAGGCAGGGCCCCTCACAGAGGAAAGGCAAACACCACCCCAAGAGGAAAACCTGGACGTGGTAGGGGAACAAACCTGCTTCCTCCCACTGAGAGAACACAGGTAGGTGGTCGCCTGTATTGGTTCAGGGACCAATGGACCTTCAGCCCTTGGGCACACAGTATTGTGTCCAAAGGTCTAGGATGGAGCTGGATCAAGGACCCTCCTCCTCCAAACAGGTTTTACCAGCCACCCTCATCAATCCTACAGGATTACGTGGCAGAATTGCTCAACAAACAAGCAATAAAGAAAGTAAGGCACCTAAAGTTTCAAGGCAGGTTATTCACAGTTCCCAAAAAAGACTCAGATCAGCAAAGAGTGATCCTGGATCTGTCGCGTCTAAATCTCTACATAAAATGCGACAAATTTCGCATGCTTACGGTAGCTCAGGTACGGACTCTACTTCCGAGTGGAGCCGTCACCACCTCTATTGATCTTTCAGACGCTTATTATCACGTCCCAATTGCGCGGAACTTCTCTCAGTTCCTCGGTTTCAGACTCGGGAATCAAGCCTACTCCTTCAGGGTCATGCCCTCCGGTCTAAACATTGCGCCCAGGGTATTCACCAAGCTGGCGGACACGGTAGTTCAACAACTCCGGTCGAGGATATCCCTAGCAGCGTACCTGAGACGATTGGATAATTTGGGCACCAACAGTTCTGGAGTGTCAGAAGGCTACGTCCATAGTCATCAATTTCCTGAGTCGTAGGGTTTTCAACTGGACAGAGAAAAGTCCCGCCTGACTCCGGAGTCCCGGTTTCAGTGGCTGGGCCTCCAGTGGGATCTGTCCTCTCACACGTTATCTCTCCCGCCTCCCAAGAGGAAGGAGATAGCATCTCTCACCAGGAAATTTCTCAAAAATCAATCGGCATCCCGCCGATCCCAAGAAAGGGTCCTTGGGTCCCTTCAATTTGCCTCAGTGACAGACCTGCTCTTAAAAGCGAAACTAAAAGACATAAACAGAGTGTGGCGGAGTCGAGCTAATGTCAAGCTCAGAGACAAGGTCTTCTCTATTCCTCGAATCTTAAAAACAAGACTGCGGCCTTGGGCCACAGTCAGAGGCCTGTCCAAGTCAGTTCCTTCAATTTCCCCCTCCGCACTAGTTGTCCACACAGACGCTTCCCTAAGCGGCTGGGGGATATTCTCCAAAACAAAAGTACAAGGAACGTGGTCACAATGTTTCAGTAGTTCCATATAAACACCCTGGAAGCTATGGCGGTCTTTCTAACTTTAAAGAAAATCCGCCCCCAACCAGATTCATATCAGGCTGGTATTGGACAGCGCAGTGGTAGTTCATTGCATCAACAGGGGCGGCTCCAAATCAGGTCGAGTAAACCAAGTAATGGTTGCTATCTTCTCCCTGGCGAACAAGCACGGCTGGCACCTGTCAGCCACCCACCTAGCGGGGTGCGGAACGTGGTGGCGGATTCCCTGTCCAGGGCTACTCCGTTGGAGACGGAGTGGTCCCTGGACGCGGAATCTTTCAAATGGATTTGCCGCCAGGTTCGGTCTCCAAGTGGATCTGTTCGCGACGGAGAGCAACTTTAAGCTCCCCTGTTATGTGGCCCCAACCTGGACCCTCAGGCGACGCCACAGACGCAATGACAATAGATTGGAACAATTGGGAGAAAATTTATCTGTTCCTCCAATAAATTTACTGCTGAAAGTATTACACAAACTCAGGACATTCAAAGGTCAACCAGCCCTAGTAGCCCCTATTGGCCGAAGAGCAATTGGTTCCCTCTTCTTCAGGAACTGGGATTGCGGAGTCTTCGATTCCCAAGCCCATACTGACCCAGACAGTACAAACCAAGACTGTGTCAGCTTCCTCAAGAATTCAGAATGCCCTAGTTTTATGGACTTTATAAAATTTGCAGCCCAAAAAGGAGCAAACATTGACCCTGTCAACACTCTGTTTCTTGAATCAGATAAAAGAGATTCTACTCTTAGACAGTATGACTCAGCAGTCAAAAAGTTAGCCTCCTTCCTAAAAGCATCTGAAGCCAAAATCATGACGACTAATTTAGGAGTCTCTTTCTTTAGGTCACTGTTTGAGAAAGGCCTTGCTCCGGCCACTATTACCACAGCCAAGTCAGCCCTGAAGAAAGTATTTCTATACGGCTTTAAA